>NC_057812.1:310643182-310739305 GCF_018294505.1 Triticum aestivum
ATATCAACAATAATGCATATGAGAGCCACATCATGGCCTTCTCCTCTCGACCCACAAATAATAAGAAAAGAAACAAACTATTTACATGGGAAAGCTCCCAACAAGCAAAAGAAGAACGAGAAATATTTTTTCGTTTTCTTTTAATTACTACTACTACAGGCATGGAAGGTAAACTAGCTAAGAGCTACAACTATTTTTTTTGTTTTTCTTAAGGTTTTCAAACACACAAGAAGAATGCTTAGAAAATAAAATAAACTAGCATGGATAGTACAATGAAAAAGTATGAGCACGGACAACTAGAATGAGTGTGTGAACATGAATGTAATGTCGGTGAGAAATACATACTCCCCCAAGCTTAGGCTTTTGGCCTAAGTTGGTCTATGGCCACTCCTGGCTTGGCGGATATCCGAAGTCGTAGCTGGGGTCGTACTGAGATGCAGCAGCTACTGCCTGATGAGCTGCAGCTTGGAGGCAAACTGCCTCCATCCTCCTCTCATACTCATTCGCCTCCTCCCTGGTTATACATATCTCCTTTTTTCCTAAAAGTTAAAGAAGGTAGGAGCAGGGAGGGTAACATGACAGTGCACTGTCTGTCAAAGATTAGTCGGTACTGGAGGAACTGTTCATTCCTTTCAAGAAACTGATGGCGAACTATAGCACTATAATCTAGATAAGCAGGAGGCAACTCTATATCATTACCATGAATGGGTATATTGAGATAATTAGCTACACGAGTTACATAAATTCCACCAAACAAATCTCCACTTATACCATTAAGATGCAACCTTCGTGCAACAATGGCCCCCAAGTTATATTGTTTATCACCTAATACCGCACTCTTGAGGACACTAAGATCTGGAATGCACATGTGACAAGCCTCATCTTTACCGTTAATGCATCTACCAATAAAGAGAGCAAAATAATGTATGGAAGGGAAATGAATGCTCCCTATGGTAGCTTGTGCGATTTCTCTAGATTCCCCCATAGTGATACTAGCAAGAAAGTCTTTATATTCAGATTTGCGAGGTTCACTAACATTGCCCCACTACGGGAGTTTACGATAAGTATTAAAATCTTCTAAGTCCATGGTATATGATTTATCAGAAAGATCAAATAAAACAGTGTGAAAATTGCGCGAGGATGTAAATTTAAACCTCCTCACAAAGGAAACAGTTAAGTAGTGGTACTGTAGACACTTATCTGACACGAAGTCCTCAAGATCAGCATTACGCATATACACTTCAAATTCATCCTTAATGCCTACCTGAACAATAAACTCCTCTGATGGCCATTCACAAGGCCGCACTTGAGCTTCCCTCGGTGGTTCATCGTCCGGCTCACATATCCCGAGCCTTGGTCCTTGCTTCCTTGAGGAACCACCTTGGTACATTTTCCTATGCATTTTTCTTTTTCTGAAAAATTTCTAAAATTTTTAGTGAATCAAAATAAAAGTGAACCAAACTCAACAAGATTGATAGAAACTACTCCCACAAGTGCCTAGAGGCTATGGCCCTATTTGGTTCAGCTTTTATCGACGGATTCCACTGCCACACAACAAAATCTGAACCAAAGGGCGAACCCAGCAGAATCTGATTCCAGAAACCGCTGCCAAAATCTGAACCAAAAGCGGAAGCAACCCAGGACGTGCTTTCCAAAATCTGACTCCGCTGCGGGCCAAAATCTGAAAAAGTTGTATCAGCTGGTTTGCCAAATGACCTACATCTTTTTCACATCAGATTTTCCACAACATATTTTTCACAGCTACTTTTAGAAATCCACAGCCAAACCAAACAGGACCTATATCATGCATTAAAACTACTTCTGACCATATAAATTTCACATGCAAGCTCAAGAACAGGGTCACCTTAGCAGCAAAAATTTGTAATAAATAAAGCACTAGAACAAGAACTAATTGGACCATTGGAGGAGTCACATACCGAAGAACAACCCCCCAAAGCAGTTTAGTGAATGGAGCTTTGAGCAAGGAGATCAAAAATGGCAGCAAGATGAGCTAGAACACGGGTTTGAGCTACGGGTTGATTTTTTCTGGAGGAAGACAAAGTGTGTGGGTGCTGGAATAAGTGGAGGGGGCACGTGGGGTCCATGAGGCAAGGGGCGTGCCCTGCACCCTCGTGGACAAATGGTGGCCCCCTGGTGTGTTCTTAGTGCCAGAAATTCTTAAATATTCCACAAACAATCATATTTCATTTCAGGACATTTGAAGAACTTTTATTTTCGAGGTATTTTTTATTGCAAGGATAATTCAGAAAACAGACATAAAGTACTACTTTTTCTTTATTTAATCTAAATAACATAAAGTAAAAGGAGGGTACAGAGAGTTGTACTTTCTAACTTCATCCATCTCATGCTCATCAAAAGGAATCCACTAACATGGTTGATCAACTCTTGTTAACAAACTCTTTCCAAATCGCATGAAACCGGAGAATTTTTTAATAACACTAAGTTACCTCAACGGGGATATGCATGTCCCCAACAATTAGAATATCATATTTCTTCTTGAAAGTAGGAAGAGGGAATTCAAAACCTCCAATAGTAATCGTTGAAATTTTTCCAATAGAATTGATACTGTGGACTTGAGGATGTTTCCTCGGAAAGTGTACCGTATGCTCATTACCGTTAACATGAAAAGTGACAATGCCTTTGTTGCAATCAATAACAGCCCCCGCAGTATTCAAAAAGGGTCTACCAAGGATAATCGACATACTATCGTCCTTGGGAATATCAAGAATAACAGAGTCTGTTAAAATAGTAACGTTTGCAACCACAACAGGCACATCCTCACAAATACCAACAAGTATAGCAGTTGATTTATCGGCCATCTGCAAAGATATTTCAGTAGGTGTCAACTTATTCAAATCAATTCTATGATATAAAGAGAGAGGCATAACACTAACACCGGCTCCAAGATCACACAAAGCAGTTTTAACATAGTTTCTTTTAATGGAGCATGGTATAGTTGGTACTCCGGGATCTCCTAGTTTCTTAGGTATTCCACCTTTAAAAGTATAACTGGCAAGCATGGTGGAAATTTCAGCACCCGGTATCTTTCTTTTATTTGTAACAATATCTTTCATATACTTAGCATAAGGATTCATTTTAAGCATATCAGTCAAACACATATGCAAAAAGATAGGTCTAATCATTTCAGCAAAGCGCTCAAAATCATCATCATCCTTTTTCTTGGATGGTTTAGGAGGAAAAGGCATGGGTTTCTGAACCCATGGTTCTCTTTCTTTGTCGTGATTCCTAGCAACGAAGTCTCTATTATCATAACATTGGTTCTTTGATTGTGGGTTATCAAGATCAACAGCAGGTTCAATCTCTACATCATTGTTATTTCTAGATTGAGCATCAACATGAACATCATCATTAACATTATCACTAGGTTCACGTTCATTACCAGATTGTGTTTCAGCATCAGAAATAGAAATATCATTGTGATTCTCACGTATGTCAACAATAGGTTCACTAGAAGAATGCAAAGTCCTATCATTTTTCTTTTTCTTCTTCTTAGAAGGACTAGGTGCATCAATTAGTTCTCTGAGAATCTTGTTCAACTCTCTTAGGGTGGCCCTCAGGATACAAAGATTCCTGAGTCATTTTACCCCCTCTAGTCACAACTCTAACAGCATTATCATTTTTCTTATTATTTAATTTATTGAGCAAATCATCTTGTGCTTTAAACACTTCTTCTACTTGAGTGGTAACCATAGAAGCATGTTTACTAATAAGTTTAAGGTCACCTTTAACTCTAGACATATAATCACTCAAGTGTTCAATCATATAAGCATTACGTTTCAATTGTCTACCAACATAAGGATTGAAGTTTTCTTATTTAACAATAAAATATCAAACTCATCCAAGCATTGGCTAGCAGACTTATTACGAGGAATATCACCTTCATCAAATCTATAGAGAGAATTTACCTTTACTACCTGTGTCGGGTTATTAAGACCATGTATTTCTTTGATAGGTGGTAAATTCTTAACATCTTTAGCTTTAATACCCTTTTCTTTCATAGATTTCTTTGACTCTTGCATATCTTCAGGACTAAGAAATAGAATACCCCTTTTCTTAGGAGTTGGCTTAGGAGTTGGTTCAGGAAGTGTCCAATCAGTATCATTACTCAATATATTATTCAATGACAATTCAGCTTGCTCAACAGTTCTTTCCCTGAAAACACAACCAGCACAACTATCCAGGTGGTCTCTGGAAGCATCGGTTAGTCCATTATAAAAGATATCAAGTATTTAATTTTTCTTGAGAGGATGATCAGGCAAAGCATTAAGGAATTGGAGAATCCTCCCCCAAGCTTGTGGGGGACTCTATTTTTCAATTTGCACAAAATTATATATTTCCCTTAAGGCATCTTGTTTCTTATGAGCGGGGAAATATTTAGCAGAGAAGTAATAAATCATATCCTGGGGACTACGCACATAGCCAGGAGCAAGAGAATTAAACCATGTTTTAGCATCACCCTTTAATGAGAACAGAAATAACTTAAGGATATAGTAGTAATGAATTTTTTCCTCATGAGTGAATAGGTTGGCTATATCATTCAATTTAGTAAGATGTGCCACAGCAGTTTCAGATTCATAGCCATAAAAAGGATCATATTCAACCAAAGTAATTAACTCGGGATCGATAGAGAAATCATAATCCTTATCAGAAATACAGATAGGTGAAGTAGCAAAAGTAGGGTCATATTTCATTCTAGCATACAAAGACTTCTCTTTCAGCTTAGCTAGCAGTTTCTTAAGATCATATCTATATTTGCAAGCTAAAAGATCTCTAGCAGTTTCTTCATCCATAACATAACCATCAGGCACATCAGGAAATTCATATCTAGGGGGAGAATCTTCATCATCACTTTCATCAATATTATCTATTTCAATAATTTCATTCTCTCTAACCCTAGCAAGTTGTTCATCAAGGAATTCACCTAATGGCACATTATTATCAAGCATAGAAGTAGTTTCATCATAAGCATTATGCATAGCAGAAGTGGTATCATCAATAACATGCGACATATCAGAATCAATAACAGGCGTAGGTGTCACAAATTTACTCATAACAGAAGGTGAATCAAGTGCAGAGCTAGATGTAGTTCCTTACCTCCCCTCGTAGTTTAGGGAAAAATCTTGGTTCTTTCATCTTTCAAGTTCCTCATAGTGATCAACAGATATAAATCCCAAGTGACTCAAAGAATAGATCTATGCTCCCCGGTAACAGCGCCAGAAAATAGTGTTGATAACCCACAAGTATAGGGGGTCGCAACAGTTTTCGAGGGTAGAGTATTCAACCCAAATTTATTCATTAGACAAAAGGGAAGCCAAAGAATATTCTCAAGTATTAGCAGTTGAGTTGTCAATCAAACCACACCTGAAAGACTTAATATCTGCAGCAAAATATTTAGTAGCAAAGTAGTATGGAAGTAACGATAACGGTGGCAAAAGTAACAGTAGTAGTTTTTGTAGCAATCGTAACAGTGGCAACGGAAAAGTAACTAAGCAAAGATCAATGTGTGAAAAGCTCGTAGGCAATGGATCAATGATGGATAATTATATCGGATGTGATTCCTCATGCAATAGTTATAACATAGGGTGGCATAGAACTAGCTCCAGTTCATCAATGTAATGTAGGCATGTATTCTGAATATAGTCATACATGCTTATGGAAAGAACTTGCATGACATCTTTTGTCCTACCCTCCCGTGGCAGCGGGGTCCTATTAGAAACTAAGGGATATTAAGGCCTCCTTTTACTATAGTACTGGACCAAAGCATTAACACTTAGTGAATACATGAACTCCTAAAACTACGGTCATCACCGGGAGTGGTCCTGATTATTGTCAATTTGGGGTTACCGGATCATAACACATAGTAGGTGACTATTGACTTGTAAAATTGGATCAAGAACTCACATATATTCATGAAAACATAATAGGTTCAGATCTGAAATCATGGCACTCGGGCCCTAGTGACAAGCATTAAGCATAGCAAAGTCATAGAAACATCAATCTTAGAACATAATGGATACTAGGGATCAAACCCTAACAAAACTAACTTGATTACATGGTAAATCTCACCCAACCCATCACCATCCAGCAAGCCTATGATGGAATTACTCACGCACGACGGTGAGCATCATGAAATTGGTGATGGAGGAAGGTTGATGATGACGATGGCGACGGATTCCCCTCTTCGGAGCCCCGAACGGACTCCAGATTAGCCCTCCCGGTGAAGATTAGGGCTTGGCGTCGGCTTCGTATTGTAAACCATGATGAATCCTTCTCCCCGATTTTTTCTCCCCGGACATGAATATTTAGAGTTGGAGTTGAGGTCGGTGGAGTCCTAGGGGGCCATGAGGCAGGGGGCGCGCCCTGCACCCTCGTGGACAGGGTGTGGGCCCCCTGATGCTGATTCTTTTGCCAGTATTTTTTATAAATTCCAAAACGTGTCTCCGTGGATTTTCAGGCCATTCCGAAAACTTTTATTTTTGCACAAAAATAACACCATCGCAATTCTGTTGAAAACAACGTCAATCCGGGTTAGTTCCATTCGAATCATGCAAGTTAGAGTCCAAAACAAGGGAAAAAGTGTTTTGAAAAGTAGATACGTCGGAGACGTATCATGGTATCTCGCTAGCCCTTCCTGAGACCGCAAAATATAAATGCAGAGCACCTCCAAATTTCAAGCAGCGACTAAACATTGTAATTCATGGTAGAAAAGATCCAGTCATGATGCACCCAACATTAGCTACACACAATGCATAAATCATGACAGTTGTGCTCTTCTCAGTTTCTAGCGCTTGTTTTGGAAGGTGGTGACACAACATAAAAGTAAATAGATAGTCCCTTCATAGAGGGAATCAGTGATTTGCAGAGGTGCCAGAGCTCGATTTTCAAAACAGAGGTAAATGATTATTTTGGGACATTGATATGTCTCCAACGTATCTATAATTTATGAAGTATTCATGCCAATATATTATCATTCTTGGATGTTTTACAATCATTTTATAGCAACTTTATATCATTTTTTGGGACTAACCTATTGATCCAGTGCCCAGAGCCAGTTGTTATTTTTTGCTAGTTTTTTACATCACAGAAAATCAATATTAAAAGGAGTCCAAACACCGCAAATTTTTTGTGGATTTTATTATGGACCGGAAGGAACCCAATGGGCCAGAGCTGCACCTGGGGGGTGCCCCGAGGGGGGCACAACCCACCAGGGCGCGCCAGGCCCCCTGGATCGCCCAGGTGGGTTGTGCCCACCTCGGTGGCCTCCCGTACCCCTTCTTTGCACTATAAATTACCAAATATTCTGAAACCCTTCGGGGTTAACCTAGAGCAGAAGTTCCGCCGCCTCACGGCTCCGTAGCCACCGAAAGCCAATCTAGACCCATTCCAGCACCCTGCCCGAGGGGGGAATCATCTCCGGTGGCCATCTTCATCATCCCGGCGGCCACCACGATGAGGAGGGTGTAGTCCACCCTCGGGGCTGAGGGTTTGTACCATTAGCTATGTGTTTAATCTCTCTCTCTCTCTCTCATGATCCATATCATGGGCTTTGTCAATATAGTCGGATCATATGATGTTTCTCCCCTCTATACTCTTGTTTTGATGAATTGAATCTTTACCCTTTGAAGTTTTGTCTTGTCGGATTGAATATTCAGATATGAGAACACATGATATATGTCTTGTGGTGTGAATAATTGAGGTGACAATGAGGTATCATATTGATTCACTTGATATATGTTATGGCATTCAACTCGTGGATTCCCGCGGTGATATTGGGGTAATCTATGCATAGGGATTGATGCACGTTTTTATTATCTTTTCTCCGACGGAAACTTTGGGGTCTCTTTGTAGTTCTTTGTGTGGATTGAGTATTATGAATATGAATTTGCTTTGGTGTTATTTTAGTATGAAATCTTGAATAGATTGAACGAAAAGAATAGCGTTGAGGTTGTTTCGTGCCCTACAAACAATTCCTATCTTCTGTTCTCTGCTAATAGGAACTCGGGAGTGATTCTTTGTTGCACATTGAGGGATAATCATATGATCCAACTATGTTAGCACTGTTGAGAGATTGCACTAGTGAAAGTATGGACCCTAGGCCTTCTTTTTGAGCATTGCAACACCGTCTTTGTGCTCGTTTACTATTAGTTACCTTGTTGTTTTTATAATTTCAGATTACAAAAACCAATATCTACTCTCCATATTACACTTTTATCACCATCTCTTCACCGAACTAGTGCACCTATACAATTTGCCATTATATTGGGTGTATTGGCGACATAAGAGATTGCTTGTATTTGGTTGCAGGGTCGTTTGAGAGAGGCCATCTTCATCCTACACCTCTCACGGATTTATAAACCTTAGGTCATCCACTTGAGGGAAAATTGCTACTGTCCTACAAAACTCTGCGCTTGGAGGCCCAACACGTGTCTAAAAGAATAAAGTTGCATAGTAGACATCAGACATGCACCCTTCTCATTTACTTCACGACTATCAGTTATCAATATCTCCCATGCTAAACAAGCTAGTGGCGGTTCCCAAGTGATAAAAGTAAAGGTTTTGACTCCATTGGGAGTTTTTGTTTGATTATTCGAGCGATTAACTCTTTTTGTATTTTGCAGTTTGGGACTGGGCATCCCTAATACCGCCCTTTTCTTGTGCGATGGCGAGTGAATAAACACTCGACTTGAGAATAACCCTCTTTGCATGGAAGATACCGACTACCTCCTGTCGTTCCATGAACGATCCAGGCATACAAAACGGATAATTTTTTAGAAGTTTTTAGAGGTGGCACATGCAAATTTACTTAGGATGGCAGGGTAATACCGTATATAGGTAGGTATGGTGGACTCATCTGGAATAACTTTGGGTTCAAGGTTTTTGATGTACAAGTAGAATTTCCACTTAGTACAGGCGAAGGCTAGCAATTATATTGAGAAGCGGCCAGCTAGAGAGCAACAGCGATCATAACCATGCGTTATGCATAAGTAACATTGGACACTAGCATGAGTAGGATATGAACACCATGAACATAAATATCATAGAGGCTATGTTGGTTTTGATTCAACTACATGCATGAACATGTGCCAAGTCAAGCCACTCGAACGTTCAGAGGAGGATACCATATCATCATATTACATCACAATCATTTTAGCGCAATGTTGATATTCAAGATAAATCATTATTCACTCTCAGCTACTTATGCATGGCATGAGAAACTATAATCTCTAATTGTCATTGCAAACATGTTTAATCATAATGGTCTGAATCATGGATACTAGGTTAAACATATTTACACAAAAAGAACAAGTCGATTTCATACCAGCTTCTCTCTGCCACGGCCAGTTCATCGAATATCGTCATTATTGCCTTTCACTTGCATGACCGAACGATGCGAAAATAATAGTAGTGCAAGAGTGCCATGTACTAAGTTGGAATCTGCAAAACATTTTATTCAACAGGAAAAGACAAGGTAAATGGGCTTTTTATTAGTTCAACAATTATTCATATGAGATCCACTCAACATTTTCATGGTGGTGTTGGTACAACTTAAATAAAAAGAAAAGAAATTTAGAGAAACAACTTGAAATATTTTTGGAGTTTTTGGTTTTCTTGAACAATCAAATAAGGGAAAAGCAAAAAAGAGAAAAACTATTTACACGGGAAAGCTCCCAACAAGCAAAAGAAGAACAAGGAAATATTTTGGGTTTTTCTTTTTAATAATAATACTAAGCATGCATAGAAAGTAAATTAACTATAACTAATTTTTTTGTTTTTTTGTTTTTCAAACACACAAGAAGAAAGCAAGAAAATAAATCTAAGCATGGATGATACAATGAAAAAGTGTGGACACTGACAAATGGAATAAATAGTCATGAATGTAAAGTCGATGGAAACACGTACTCCCCCCAAGCTTAGGCTTTTGACCTAACTTAGTAGTCGATCAGTAACCTGGATAGTAGTTGGCATGGTAGCTCACGGAGGCTCTAGGTGCGGATGCCTCGACCTACCGTGCTGCCTCCACTGCTGTGTTGTGAGCTCGGGCCTCGCTGTCAAGAACAAAATATCTTCCCTTGTTGTGATAATCAAGAGCAGACGCGGGCAAATATGTGTGCACAATAGATTTTTGGCTAAACAATAAATTATAAGTGAAGTTTTCAACCTTTCTCCTGAGAATCTTATGTTCTTTTGAAGTGTCAAAATCTAAATACTGCGTGGGTAGGATAGGATCAAAGGGCAAAGGTGAAACACCACGCCCTCGTGCTAAACGTGTGGCATAATTTCCACCATAGAACCAGCCACTGTTAGCGTTATGCTGGAGTCTGCGTGCAACAATTGCTCCAAGGTTATAATTCCTTTATCCGGTGAGAGCGGTGTGGATGAGGCTCAAGTCTGGAGCACAGAGTGTACTATGGTCTTGCTTTCCTACTATACATTTCCAGTTAAATAATGCAAAGTAATGAATTGCGGGAAAATGAATGATGTTTATTCTACCTTGTGTCACTCCTCTGTTCTCACCATAACAAAGACTAGTCAAGAATGTCTGGTACCCAGCCTTTGGTGGTTTGTCAAGTGAACCCCAAAATGAAAGCTTGAAGTGATAAGAAAAATTCTCTAGTGAGATGGTAAATGGACTATCATAAGCATAAACGACACCCTAGACTCACGTGGAAAATATTTAAATCCTTTGACAAATGATTCGGTGAGAAGTTGGTGTTGTTCACACTTATCTGAAAGGTAGGGACCGAGACCAGCATTATGAACATATTGCTCAAATTCCTCCTTAATGCCCACATGCACCATATACTCATCGCAAGGCCATAAGCATGTTTTGGTGGTGGCATCTCGCGTGGAACTTTCACTTGGTTCAACATAAGACCGGCGAGCAGAACTGTCACTAGAAGATGCCCCCGAGGATCGTCTCCTCGAAGAACTCCTTCCAAATAGGTTCATCATGTCCGCGTACAATTTTCTGAATATAAAAATTTTGGGGTGACAAAAATTTGTCAACAAAACTTTATAAAATTGATAGCAACTACTCATAGGGATACATAGAAGCCATAGCAAGCATTCAAACTACTTAGAACACTAAGAATTTAACATGCAAGCACATCTACAATAGCACCAAGAGTAGCTAATTATTCAAAATATAAACCACTAAAGCAAAAAACTACTTGGACAAACTGTGGAGTCACATACCAAGCAACAATCCCCCGAAACAGATTCGGAAATGGAGCTTCGAGTAAAGAGATCGAAATCCATGGGTTTGAGCTCAAGAACATGGGCGAGAAAGAAATGGAGATTTTTTCTGGAGGTAAGTGATGATGTGGGATGAAGAGGTAAGTGAGGGGGCCCACGTGGGGACCAGAACCCACCAGGGCACGCCTGGGGGTCCTGGCGCGCCCAGGTGGATTTTCCCCACCTGGTGCACCTCCCTCGGATATTATTTGCACCAAAAATTCAAAATATTTAGAAAAAATTGTGTAAAATTTTCAGGGCATTCCGAGAACTTATATTTTTGGGTCATTTTTTATTGCACTGGAAATTCAGAAAACAAAAAAAACATGGCATTTTATTTCATGTAACTAACAAAAACAGAAAACAAATGGTAAGGACAGAAGGTAGTGCTTACTAAATTCATCAACTTCATACCGTTCAAAAATGATCCATTAATAAGGTTGATCAGGTCTTATTAACAACCATTTTCGATTAGCATGAAACCGAAGAACTTTCGTAAATCACTAAGTTACCTCAATGGGCATATGCATTTCCCCAACAATAAGTATTTCATATTTCTTTTTGACAGTAGGTAGAGGTATTTGAAAACTTCCAATAGTGATTGTCGAAGATTTTTCAATAACATTAATACCATTCACTTGGAATTGTTTCTTCAGAAAGTGCACCGTATGCTCATTGCCATTATTATGAAAAGTGACCTTGCTTTTATTGCAACCAATAACATCCCCTGCAGTATTCAAGAATGGTCTACTAAGCATAATCGACATGCTGTCGTCCTCGGGCATCTCAAGTATAACAAAGTCAGTCAAAATAGTAACATTAGCAACAACAACGGGCACATCCTCATAGATACCGATAGGTATGGCAGTTGATTTGTCAGCCATTTGCAAAGATATTTCAGTAGGTGTGAGTTTATTCAAGTCAAGTCTTTTATATAAAGAGAAAGGCATAACACTAACACTAGCTCCTAACTTACACAAAGCAGTTTTCACATAATTCTTTTTGAGAGAGCAAGGTATAGTTGGTATCCCGAATCTCCAAGTTTTTTAGGTACTCCATCTTTAAAAGTGTAATTAGCAAGCATAGTGGAGATTTCAGCTTCCGGTATTTTTCTCTAATTTGTGATGATGTCTTTCATATACTTTGCATATGGAGGCATTTTCAAGATATCAGTCAAGCGAGTACGCAAAAAGACTGGCCTCAGCATCTCAGCAAAGAGTTCAAATTCTTCGCCATCTTTCCTTTTAGTTGACTTGGGTGGAAAAGGCATAGGTTTTTGGACCCACGGTTCTCTTTCTTTACTGTGTTTTCTAGCAACAAAGTCTCTTTTGTCATATCTTTTATTTTTAGGTTGTGGGTTATCAAGATCAACATGTGGTTCTATCTCAACATCATTGTCTTGTTCTTTATCATTGGTTGGTTGAGAGTCTTCATGAACCTCATCATTATCTTTTTCATTATCACTAGGTGAGTGTTCATTACCAGATTGAGTTTCAGCATCTGAGATAGAAACTTCATTATCATTGTTAGGAGGTTTTTCTATTTCAGGTTCACTAGGAGCATGTGAAGTCCTATCATTCTTCTTTTTCTTTTTCTTTCTAGAAGAACTAGGTGCACTAGTGTTAGCACTTTGTGAATATTGTTCAATTCTTTTAGGGTGTCCCTCGGGATAAAGTGGTTCCCGAGTCATTTTACCTCCTCTAGTTGCAACTCTAACAGCAAAGTCATGCATATTATTATTAATTTCATCAAACAATTCTCTTTGAGATTTAGCAACTTGTTCTAACTGGGTTTGAACCATAGAAGCATGCTTTCCAACACCTCTAACATCATTTGATATTCTAAATAACAAGTCACTCAAGCGAGCAATCATATCAGAATTATATTTCAATTGCTTCATAACATTTGCATTGAAGTGATCTTGTTTTCTAATATAATTTTCAAACTCATAAAGGCATTGACTAGGATGCATATTGTGTGGATTATCACTATCAGTAAAATTCATAAGAGAATTTACCTCTACCACACAAACAGTCCAATCATCATAGTTTTTCAATATGTTATTCAATAATCCTTCTGCTTGTCCAACAGTTTGTTCCATGAAAACACAACCAGCACAACTATCTAGGAAGTCCCTAGAAGCATCGGTTAGTCCATTATAGAAGATATCAAGTATTTCATTTTTCTTAAGAGGATGATCAGGCAAAGAATTAAGTAGCTGGCAAAGCCTCCCCCAAGATTGTGGGAGACTCTCTTCTTTAGTTTGAGCAAAGTTAAATATTTCATGTAAGGCAGCTTGTTTCTTATGAGCAGGAAAATATTTACCAGAGAAGTAGTAAATCATATCCTGGGGACTACGCACACAACAAGGAGCAAGAGTATTGTACCAAGCTTTAGCATCACCCTTTAATGAGAAAGGAAATAATTTGAGAATAAAGTAGTAGCGAGTTTTCTCATCATGAGTAAAAAAGGGTAGCTATATCATTCAATTTAGTAAGATGTGCCACAACATTTTCAATTTCATAACCATGGAAAGGATCAGATTCAACCAAAGTAATTAACTCTGGGTCGACAGAGAATTCATAATCCTTATCATCAATAAAAATAGGTGAAGTAACAAAATTAGGATCACATTTCATTCTAGCATTCAAAGATTTTTATTTATACTTGTGTAGTAATTTCTCTAGATCATCTCTATCATTACAAGCAAGAGTATCTCTAGTTGTTTCTTCACTCATAACATAACCTTCCGGTACCTTAGGCAATTCATATCTAGGAGGGCTAGTTCTAGCAGGTGTTTCAGGAGATTCAGTTTCAAGCTCATCATCAGATTCAACATCATGTTGTATTACTCTAGAAATTTGTTCATCAAGAAATTCACCAAGTGGCACATCATCATTAACAAGCAAGGTACTAGCATCATCATAAGCATCATTCATCGTAGAAGTAGCATCATCAATAACTTGCGACATATCAGAATTAATAGCATGTGGTGATTGCAAGTTTACTCATAACAGAAGGTGAATCTAAAGCAGAACTGGATGGCAGTTTCTTACCTCCCCTCGTACTTGAGGGAAATATCTTAGTCTTAGGATCCTTTAGATTCTTCATAGTGATAAATTGATAATAATCCCAAGTGACTCAACAAATATAGCTATGTTCCCCGGCGACGGCGCCAGAAGAAGGTCTTGATAACCCACAAGTATAGGGGATAGCAACAGTTTTTGAGGGTAGAGTATTCAACCCAAATTTATAGACTCGACACAAGGGGAGCCAAAGAATATTTGAAGGTATTAGCAGCTGAGTTATCAATTCAACTACACCTGGAGACTAATTATCTGCAGCAAGTAATCAGTAGCACAGTAATATGATAGTTTTGGTAGTAGTGACAGCAGCAATAGTAACAGTAATAGTGATAGAAGTAATTTTGTAGCAAGTGTAACAATGATGATAATAGTAGTAACTTAGCAGAAACAATATAAGATAATTTTGTAGGGATTAGATCGGTGACTTGTTTGATGATATTCATCATGTGACAGTTATAACCTAGGGCTATTCGACATGTATTCCGTAAATAGTCATATGTGCTTTATTAAAAGAACTTGCATGACATCTTTTGTCCTACTCCTACCCTCCCGTGGCAGCGAGGTCCATATTGGAAACTAAGCGATATTAAGGCCCCTTTTAATAGAGAACCGGAACAAAGCATTAACATATAGTGAATACATGAACTACTCAAACTACGGTAATCACCGGAAGAAGTCCCGGTTATTGTCACTCAGGGGTTACCGGATCATAACACGTAGTAGGTGACTATAACTTGCAAGATCGGATCTAGAATATGGATAAAATGGTGATAACATAAACGGTTCATATCTGGAATCATGGCACCCGGGCCCAAAGTGACAAGCATTAAGCATGGCAAAGTCATAGCAACATCAATCTAAGAACATAGTGGATACTAGGGATCAAGCCCTAACAAAACTAACTCGATTACATGATGAATCTCATCCAACTCGTCACCGACCAGCGAGCCTACGAAGGAATTACTCACTCCCGTGGGGAGCATCATGGAATTGGCGGTGGAGAAGGGTTGGTGATGACAAAGAACAAAAATCTCCCTCTCCGAGCCCCAAACGGACTCCAGACCTGCCCTCCCTAGGAAGACCAGGGCTTGGTGGCAGCTCTATCTCGTGGATCGCGATAATTCTTTCTCCCTGTTTTTTCTCCAAAAATAGGATTTTATAGCATTGGTTTCAGGGTCTGCGGGGCCACCAGGTGGGGACAACCCACCTGGGCGCGCCAGGAGAGGGGGCGCCCCTGGTGGGCGGTGCCCACCCAGGTGCCCTTCTCCGGCAGGTCTTGGCTCCAGAAATTCTTATTATTGATATAAAAAATCATCGCAAAGTTTCGTTCCATTCCGAGAACTTTTATTTCTGCACAAAAACAACACCATGATAATTCTGCTGAAAACATCGCCAGTCCGGTGTTAGTTTCATTTAAATCATGCAAATTAGAGTCCAAAACAAGAGGAAAAGTATATACGTTGGAGACGCATCATCGCCGCGCGCGCCCGTCCCCGTCGTCGATTGCGCGCATGCCGCCCCCGGCCCGTCCCCCTATGTCGCCGCCCCGGCCCGTCCCCGTCGCCGCCCCCCGTCGCCAATTGTTAGATTAATGCCAATTTTTAGATGATTATATATATATATATAATGTTAGATATTAATGTCAAATGTTAGATGAATTAGATAGAAATGTTAGATATTAATGTCAAATGTTAGATGAATTAGATGAATTAGCTAGATATTAATGTTAATTAGATGAGTTAGTTTTTTATACTTTTAGTTATAGATGAATTAGATATATTAATGTTAGAGGAATTAGATATATTAAATTTAGGTATATGAGATTTGATCATCTAATTAAAATTTTACTATATAGAACTAGCTACTTTATTTCTAGAAAGAAAATCAATAGAACTTGTTTATTTTTAGTAAGTGCTTATTTGAATTAGTTGAATTAATAGAAGTAGTTAAATTAGTTGAATTAATAGAACTAGTAAGTGTTTATCAATTAATGTTTCAACTATGAACATAGGAAATGTCGTCTGGCCGAAAACGATTTCGGTATGGGCGAATACTATGAAGACGAGCGCGGCTTGTGCGATAGAAATTTCCTAGTTGATGATATGCACTTCAGCATCAAGCTGGTTGAGACCTTCGAAGTGGATACAGTAAGTCACAATGACAAGTCTTTTTCGTAATTAAGCATGACTTATGCTTCATTTGCTTCAACTTATAATTTTAAATTTTTACTATTCTACTAGTGTATCCCCTGCCATGCAAGATTTTTTATCTTGGATAAGATAGGTTTCAGTCCTAAGAAAACTATGGAGGTAAAGAGAGTTTACTTGAAGACCGAGCATGGTTATACTTTCAACGTCAAATTATACAATGCGGACACCTACACCTATTTTGAATGCAAAACTTGACAAGCACTATGCAAGGCTTATGCATTTCAGCCTGATATAGTTATCACCTTTGATATTCGTCCGGAAGATGATATTGAAGGTAATAGAGACATTTGGGTCCATGTGCAGACGCCTCCAGTTCTACCATTATGTGAGTTTCTCAACCGTATTTATGTCTTTGATATTGTTTATTCAAAAATAGTTGACAACTAATTTCTATTGACAGCTTATTTCCATTCAAGCAAACATGTCCGGCGCTTGGTAGACAGGACCGTCCACTGTCCCGGGGCCGAACTAAACTGCGGGGAGATAAGTCATTATGTTTCATGGCTTGAGGATCGTGATGCTGTCAAGAGAAATTATTTTCTTGAATTCGAAAATCTTAGTACTCAAAACGTGCGACCAATTGTGTTCGTATTGAACTACAGTCACATCTATTTAGGAAAGATGGTAAGATTTTTACTATTTGTCCTCAGTGCATCTTTTGCATACAATATTTTTCAAGCTAAACTTAATTGCTAAGTATGTTACTATACGATGTTCTTCAACAGGGACTCCCGATGATAGTTGTGCCTCAGTGGATCGGTACTAAAGGTCACATGTCAATGGTTAGCTTACGGCCAAGACATCCTACATCACACATGAGTGCATTCAGGATTTGTAAAACCGAGGTATGCTTAATAGTGAAAGACTGGAGCAAAATGGTGAACGATTGCAGAGAAGTACTAGGGGGCAGCAATCAGAAGCGCAACCCACGATTAGGAGATAGGTTCATCTGCATGCTCCAATATGATGAATCAGAAGAGCTACACATGTTCTATGCTATTTTACCTGAGAGATAGCAGCAAGAGTGATTAGCTAGTTCCTGCTCTTAGTACTTGTCCTCTCATGTCCGTGTTCTTTGTCCTGAACTTAATCTATCTCAAAATGATTTGCTTTTGTGATCTTATGAATGCTTGTAATCTCATGACCATGTTGAACTCGATGATATCTTTGCTTCTGGTACAAGTGAATCTTTCTTCTTTAAGCTAGTGTTGGTGGTGTATCGGTAATGACTATGATGATTAAATAGTGGTAATGACTATGATGATGATTACCTAGAGTGTTGTTGGTGATGATATGATGCAAGAGTTCTTTGTCCTGAACTTAATCTATCTCAAAAATGATTTTCTTTTGTGATCTTATGAATGCTTATAATCTCGTGACCATGTTGAACTCGATGATATCTTTGCTTCTGGTACAAGTGAATGTTTCTTCTTTAAGCTAGTGTTGGTGGTGTATCGATAATGACTATGATGATTAAATAGTGGTAATGACTATGATGATGATTACCTAGAGTGTTGTTGGTGATGATATGATGCAAGAGTTTTTGTAGATGATGATGATGATGATGATGATGATGATGATGATGATGATGATGATGATGATGATGATGATGATGACGACGACGATGACGATGACGATGACGATGACGATGACGACGATGACGACGACGGTGACGATGACGATGATGATGATGATGATGATGATGATGATGATGATGATGATGATGATGATGATGGTGATGGTGATGATGATGACGATGATGACGACGATGACGATGACGATGACGATGACGACGACGATGATGACAATGACGACGACGAGGACGATGATGACGATGAAGATGATGACGATGATGATGACGATGATGATGATGACGATGATGAAGACGATGAAGATGACGAGGATGACGATGATGATGATGAGTTATATATATCATTTATGGAAGAACCGCGGATATTAGTTTCAACTGGATGGATCCTAGCTAAGTGATCAAGTAATATGGACTATCAATAATCCATATTACTTGATCACTTAGGATCCATCCACTTAAAACTAATCCGGGGTTCTTTCACCTAGTGATTTAATAACTCATTATAATGTAAAAACAATCTCTAAATTAAATGGAAACACAAAATTAAAGGAAAAAATAAATAATAAAACAAAAAACCCCAAACCTTTTAGTACCGGTTGGTGTAACAAACCGATAATAAAGGTCTCCCCGCCCCCGGCGCTGGCTCGTGCCACGTGGTGGCCCTTTAGTGGCGGTTCGTGTTGAACCGGTACTAAAGGGGGGGGCCTTGCCAGTTACAGAACCGGCACTAAAGGGCCTTACAAACTGGTGCTATAGCCCGGTTCTGCACTAGTTCTTGAACGTACAAACATTCCGGGCGCTCATCTACTAAGATCATATTGTGCATGATCACACAAGCAGTCATCACCTCCCACAGTTTTTGCGTGCTCCAGGTATTAGCAGGATACCGAACGATGCCGCAAAACACCAAAGGCACGCTCAACATCCTCCTAGCACTCTCTTGCTCTTGGGCAAATCTTTTCCTCTTCCCTCCGGCAGGGTTGGGTATTGTCTTGACAATAGTGGTCCACTGAGGATAGATACCGTCACCCAGGTAGTATCCTTCATGGTAGTTGTGGCCGTTGATAGTAAAGTTCACCGGTGGGTTGTTGCCTTCGGCAAGCCTAGCAAACACCGGCGAGCGCTGATGCACGTTGATATCATTGTGTGATCCAGCCATGCCAAAAAAGAGTGGCAGATCCAGAGATCTTGAGACGCCACATCCTCTAGTATGAAAGTGCAAGCCCTGACATGGCCCTTATACTGCCCTTGCCAAGTAGAAGGGCAGTTCTTCCACTCCCAGTGCATGTAGTCTATGCTGCCAAGCATCCCTGGGAAGCCCCTACTGGGATTCATCGCCAACAAACGGGCTATATCTTCAGCTGTCGGCTCTCTCAAGTACTCACGGCCAAACACAGCAATAACAGCCTTGCAGAACTTATACAGGGACTCTAGGCATGTAGACTCACTCATACGGGCGTACTCATCAATGAGATCACCGGGCACTCTGTATGCAAGCATTCGGATGGCGGCAGTGCATTTCTGATAAGAGGAGAAGCCAATCTTGCCGACGGCATCCTCTTTGCACTCAAAATAGTCATAGCCGACCACCCCCTCTCTAATACGGTTGAAAAGATGCCTACTCATACGGAAACGGTGGCGGAATTTTTGATGTTTGAACAACGGGTTTGTTGTATCAAAGTAGTCCTTCCAAAGAAGGAAATGTCCGCTCTCTCGGTTGCGATTCAACGACGGAAGGTGGCCCAGAATGGAGCCACGGAACAACGGCCGCTGGCTGTTGAGGTGGTGATGGACCAACACGGCAGCCAATATCTCCTCATCGTCGTCGGACGACGAATCATTGGAGTCGCAAAGGAAATTGTGGAAAAAGAACTCGTCGGTGGAGTCCATTTTGTACCTTGGCATACTGTCGAACAGCTTGCGGGTGTCTACTAAGGAGACGGCCGACGAGGGGATTCACGGCACGCATACACCAGCTAGCTGCCCTGCCGGCGTCCGACGAGTGTGCCGGTGAGGATCTGGCCGGGGCGGCGAGGCGGCCTCTTGGTCGCGGGTGGCTATGTGGTGGGGGAGCGGGAGTGGGAAGCAGTCGGCTCCCCGGCGGCAAGACGGCGGTGGCGGGCGACGTGGGAGTGGGCGGCGTTGTTGGGCGAATGTGGAGGCGGTGGCAGCTGGCAGAGTCACCGGCAAAAATGGCGGCGGCGACGACGACGAACGAGGCAGGCGAGGGTTGCTGTTGGATGAGGGTGGAGAGAGGGGAGGCCAATGTGCCACTGACCAGCGGGCCCGGGGGAGGAGAAGGCGGCGTGCGCGCATTCGTCGCGTGTCCGCACCGATGCAAATCCGGCTCAAAAATGGGCCGGGAATGGGTCGTCCATGGACGAAAAGCGGACGCGCGTCTATTTGGGTCGGCGCGTTGGGCCGCCTTTTGTGTCCGCGCCGACCCAAACGAACGGCGGCCGACGAAATGGGTCGTGCCATTGGAGTTTCTCTAAGTACCTTGTTGAGCTTCACATCAACACAAACATGTGGTGGGTGCTTGCCTAGCCGAGATCACGTTTCTGTTCAAGCAAAAGGACATCCATCACCAAAAATCGCCGACTCATCTCAGCCCTCCTCCTCCCATGTACCCTCGTCCCGTCCTGTCCCGTCCCCCAGGCGGTGGTAAGTGGTTCTAATCTAACCCGCCAACACTATATATGTCTTTGTCGAGGTTTTATTTTCTGAAGCCCAGAACTATAGAACAATAGTTCTACTATATTTTTCATTGATAATAAATATTTACAATAAAAGATACAACAAATTATGCATCAACTAAGCTCTACCAAATTCCTGTTTTGGCTTAGCATCATCATTAAAATGGTGGGGTTGCAACTCCAAGGGCGACCTCCACCGTCGGGGAATGGCGGGTTGGGGGCCGGTTCTGGGCACTGTTGGACGGTGTCGGAGACACGGATGATGAGGACGGTGACTCGGACAGAGAGGAGCCGCTGGCAAGTTCACCAACGCGGTTGGACGCGATCTGCGAGGCGTTCAGGGTTGGATACCCCAATGGCATATCTCGTCGACTTGGCGATCCCCCATGATGATCCGGCGAGCCTGGGACTGAAGGACGAGGATAACATCGAGATAGTCCGGTGAGTTGTTCATCGTTGTACGGCGGCATCGGCGATCCGGCCTTGGCGCAGTCCTCTACCCAAGGTGAGTCTCCTGAAACCTACTTTGTCAGATTTTTTCGAGGCAGGTGGTTGGAAGATGGTTCAGCGAAAGAAGAAGAAAAAGGCAGCAGATCCAGCGTTTGAAATTTTTGCTGGGCCCAGATGGGCTCGATGTGGATGCGGCGACTGGGGGGCAGAATGTTGATGGGTATTCGGCCCAGCACGTGCCGAAACTGAGTGGGCCGGAGTTAGCTGGGTATGAGGCCCAGGCTAAACCGGACTCCACCTCTGTTGAGAGCGTCGACCCATGCATGTTCTCGATCGATTGTCATACGCATTGCTCGTCTACGCCTCCTCCTAGGGTTTCACGACGCTGCAAGGTGCCTGGGTTCCTTGTGTGCGGTCCTGGGCACGCGGCTCGTATACCCCCTCTTGCGGCCATGGCCGAGCGTGGTGGTGGTGCTCTGCCCGGACCGAGACCTCCGGTGGCCGCCAAGACCGTGCCGGCCGCTGCGGGTCGCGGTGGTGGTTCGCTGGGGCCAAGGCCGCCGGTGCCTGGGCCGGCCGTAGTGGCGTCCGCGTTAGCAGCTGCAGGGCGTGGCGATGTTGCGCAGGGGCCTAGGCCACGGTGGCACCTCGCAAGCAGCCGCAGGCGCATGGGTAGCAGCCCCGGGCTGCCCCGCCGCCCCACTTCGTCACAAGGCCGCCACAAAAACAGGCTGGACCGGTGCAGATGCATGCACCGCCGCCTCAACCTGAGCATGTGGGCGATGGAGGCGCAGGGCATGCTCGTTTCCCGGTTAACCGCGGTGGTAATGGACTGCCTCGGGGACAATGGGGTGATGATGGTTACAACGCTTATGGTGATGGCCAACATCGTGGCTCGTCGCCGGAGGGCGACGGGTGAGGATATGCATGGCAGAGTGATGGATCCATAGAAAGACCTTTTTACGGCCCCCCGAGAAGCTTCGTTGAGGGGGCATCTGGCCTAGATTACCGACAGGGCGGTGGTTACCGAGGTCATCGTGGTGGTCGCGGTGGTAGGAACCATTACCGTCCACCTCCACTGCCCGTCGTTGTTGAGCTGGAGCATCCTCGGAGGCGGCTGCTTCCGAACAGGCGCCGGAGTTGTCCGGCCAGGTTATGGACGTGGTGACGATGCTGGCTAATGTTGAAGTGCCTAAGACTGAGCCCATGGTGACGAGCACTGTCGGTGCCGCCGACAAGTCAGATGGTGATAGAGCTTCCAAGTGGGCTCGTAAAAAGGAGAAGATGTGTGTGTTATCATTGTGGTGAGAAGGGCCATTTTATAGCTGAATGTGTGACTGAGTTATGTGATACCTGCCTCAAGCCAGCGCATGATACGGGGGAGTGCCCGATACTACGTGAACAGATGCCGAGTATTACCATTTATGGAGTTTGTTGTGCCGAGTTGATGTTCTTTGAGTCTCCTAGTGCAAGGGAGATCCCAGAGGAGCCCCAGAGCACGACCACGGGGGTAGTCAAAGTCACAAAAGGTGATGTGTGTGAGGCTCAGATTATGCAGAGGCTTATTGAGTTAGCTCTAGGTAACTTTCAGTGGGAGCTGATCCGACTCGAGGCCTATATGTATAAGGTTGACTTCCCTACAACAGAGGATATGCAGTGACTTCTAAGTTTTGGGTTGTGCAGAGTGCCTGGCACAGAGTGCATCCTCGAGTTTCATGAGTGGAAGAAGGTAGAGCCACAGGGTAAGCCTCTTACTCGGGTATGGTTACGATTCTCGGGGGCTCCATTGAAGCCGCTACAGGATGCTCGGGTCGCTGCTAGCTTGGGGATACTGGTCGAAAAAACTAAGAGGGTGGATATGGCCTTTACCTGAGCTAACAGGGTGGCCAAATTGCTGGTGAGTATCCTGGACATTGAGTTTGTGCCAGACGTGGTTAAGTGGACACATAGGGGCCAAATATACAACCTTGAGATTGAGTTCGAGGACACCGATCTTTTCGTTGAGGCTCTGGCAGGGACTGATGTGGATATGCATGATAAGGATGATGATTCGGGTAATAAGGAGGCGTGAGTGGAGGATGTTGGGCGAGAGTTGACCAACGGCCCGAGTTCCGCCGCACAGACGCCCGGGAATGGGGCTGCACCATCAGCTATGGTGCATATGAACACTCTGAGATTTGGTTCTTTTGAGCCAGCTTCTGCTCCTCCCAGACTGTGGAGCGATCGGGTGGAATGTGATGATGTGCTAGAATGCATGCTCCCTCCTCTGGACTTTGCAGATGCAGATGGTGTTGGGGAACATAGCATGAAATTTCAAAAAAAAATCCTACGCTCACGCAAGATCTATCTAGGAGATGCATAGCAACGATAGGGGGAGAGTGTGTCTACGTACCCTCGTAGACCGTTAAGCGGAAGCGTTTATCAACATGGTTGATGTAGTCGTACACCTTCATGATTCGTCCCGATCAAGTACCGAACGTACGGCACCTCCACGTTCAGCACACGTTCAGCTCGATGACGTCCTCACCTTCTTGATCCAGCAAGACGAGCGAAGTAGTAGATGATTTCCGGTAGCACAATGGCGTGGTGACGGTGTTGGTGAAGAACAATCTCCGCAGGGCCTCGCCAAGCACAATAGAAACTATGACGGAGGATAAACTAGAGGGGACAGGGTTGCCGTCACACGGCTTGGTGATTCTTCATGTGTTCCAGGTGCTAGCCCTGCCCCTCTATTTATATGTTGAGCCCTCGGGTCGAAACTTGGAGTAAAAGCCTCCTCAAAGTTAGTTTTGCCCGCAAGGAAGAGTCCTTCTCGGACTTCCAGGACCAAATGTGTGACGCCCGGATAATTAAGCTACAGTGATTCCCCGCTAATGATGCCACGTCACCACGGTTACTGTGATAAACTCTCGATAGTTCAGAACCGAAACAAATTCAAAATTTAAATAAAAGAAAACAATAAAAGTTTTCAAAAATTAAAACAAAAATGTTCGGTGGTTGCCAAATATTACAAATATAATTATGGTGTAAGGTTCACAATTTTATAAAATGCCTAAGTGTTTATAAATAAATAAAAACAGAAAAGAAAATAAATAAAAAGAAAACAGAAAACAATAAAAAAAAGGAAGAGAAACCCCCCCTGGACCCTGGCCCAACTGGGCCGACCCCAGGCCCAGTCGGCCACCCCCATAACCCCCCACCCCCCCGCAAACCCTAACCCAACCACCCGCACTCCCCCCCCCCCCCCCCGCATCGTTCCCACCCTCCTCCCGATCCAGATTGGATCGGGGACGAACCCCCCACTCCCCCCTCGCTCCGCGCCGTCCCCCCCTCTGCCCGATCTGGGCCGGGCACGACGCCCCACCCTGCCGAAGCCGCCGGCGCTCCTCGCCGTCCTCGACCTCCTCCTCGCCGACCCTCCCTCTCCCTGGCCCCCCCTCTGCCCGATTTGGATCAGGAGGGGGCCGTCCCGACGCCGCCGGCGCCCTCGACAACGCCGCCGCTCGCCGTCCCTGGGACCACCTCGACGCCGCGCCTCGTCGCCCGATGCCGTCCGAAGCTACTCCACCTCGCCAACCTCGCCGGACCGCCGTCGTCCTCGTCCTCCTCCTCGAGCTCGAGCCCGCTGCCCCGTCCCTACAACTCCCGGTGAGGCCACGGCCTCCGCCCTCCTCCTTACCCTCTCCCTCACGCGCCTCGCCGTTCCCTGCTCGTGGCCCCGCTCCCCACGGCCCTACTCGCCGGCCCGCGCGCGCCTGTCGTGTCCGCGTCCGGCCACAGCCCTCCGCCCCGTCTCTGGGCCCCGTCCCCGCTCACCACCGTCGCCACCTCGCACTGCTGCCGTGCTGCTCGCCCGTGACGGCCGCGCCCTGCGCCCCTCCTGGCGAGCCCCGTCGCCGCTCCCGCTGTTGCTTCGGCCTCCGGCGGCCGCCCCTGCATCACGCGGCCCGCCCCGCTCCGTGCCTCGCGGGCGCCCCCCCCCCCCACCGTTCGCCTGGGCCAGCGCCCAGGCTCGCCCCATCGAGCGCTCGTGCCCGCGTGCTCGCACGCCCGACCCGATAGGCCCCCGGGCCACTGACTAGGGGGCCCCGCCCCAGAACGTTAAAAAAAAGGGGGGGATAAAAAAATTATATAAATAATAAATAATAAAATAAATAAAAACAATAAATATAATTAATAAAATTAAAATGATTTAATAAAATTATTAATTAATTAATTAAGTTAATTAATCCGGTTTAATTAAATTAATTAACTAGTTAAGCTTAATTAAACTGTAATTAGATTAACCTAAACCCTAATTAACCTAAATAGAGAATGACAGGTGGGTCCCACTGGACCCACATGTCAGGTTGACCACGTCAACTCTGTTGACTGCTGATGTCAGCATGACATCATGCTGATGTCATTAATCTGTTTTTCGAATTAATTAAATAATTAATTAAATTCCAGAAATTAATAAAATCTTTAGAAAATCATATCTTTTAATCCGTAACTCGGATTAAATTATTTTCAACATGAAAGTTGCTCAGAACGACGAGGCAAATCCGGATACGCAGTCCGTTCGTTCGCCACACACCCCTAACCTATCGAACTCGCAACTTTCCCCCTCCGGCTCCTCTGCCCGAAAACGCGAAACACCGGGAATACTTTCCCGGATGTTTCCCCCCTTAACCGGTACCACCTCATACCACGTTAGGGCACACCTAGCACCGCTCATTGTCACGTCACGCATCGTCGTGTTTATGTTTGCATTGTATTCATTGTTTCTTCCCCCTCTTATCTCCGGTAGACTACGAGACCGATGCTGATGCCACCGGGTACGACTACGTCACCGACGACCCCTCCTTGTCTGAGCAACCAGGCAAGCCCCCCCTTTGATCACCAGATATCGCCTATTCTCCTCTATACTGCTTGCATTAGAGTAGTGTAGCATGTTACTGCTTTCGTTAATCCTATTCTGATGCATAGCCGGACATTGTCGCTACATCTGTTGATACCTTACCTGCAATCCTAACTGCTTAGTATAGGATGCTAGTTTATCATCATTGGCCCTACATTCTTGTCGGTCTGCCTTGCTATACTATTGGGCCGTGATCACTCGGGAGGTGATCATGGGTATATACTATACATATATACATACTATACAGATGGTGACTAAAGTCGGGTCAGCTCGAAGGGTACCCGCAAGTGATTCTGATGAGGGGGCTGAAAGGACAGGTGGCTCCATCCCGGTAGAGGTGGGCCTGGGTTCCCGACGGCCCTCGACTGTTACTTTGTGGCGGAGCGACAGGGCAGGTTGAGACCACCTAGGAGACAGGTGGGCCTGGCCCTGTTCGGCGTTCGCGGATACTTAACACGCTTAACGAGATCTTGGTATTTGATCTGAGTCGGCTACGAGCCTATACGCACTAACCATCTACGTGGGAGTAGTTATGGGTATCCCGACGTCGTGGTATCAGCCGAAGCACTTCAGACGTCAGCGACGGAGCGGCGCGCGCCGGATTGGAACGTAAGCCTGCTCTTGTATTAAGGGGGCTAGTTCTACTTCCGGCCGCCCTCGCAACGTGCAGGTGTGCTATGGGCGATGGGCCCAGACCCCTGTGCGCTTAGGTTTAGACCGGCGTGCTGGCCTCTCTGTTTTGCCTAGGTGGGGCTGCGACGTGTTGATCTTCCGAGGTCGGGCATGACCCAGAAAAGTGTGTCCGGCCAAATGGGATCGAGCGTGTTGGGTTATGTGGTGCACCCCTGCAGGGAAGTTAATCTATTCGAATAGCCGTGATCTTCGGTAACAGGACGACTTGGAGTTGTACCTTGACCTTATGACAACTAGAACCGGATACTTAATAAAACACACCCTTCCAAGTGCCAGATACAACCGGTGGTCGCTCTCCCTCAGGGATACGAGGGGAGGATCGCCGAGTAGGATATGCTATGCGATGCTACTTGGAGGACTTCGACCTACCCTCTTCTGCCTGTTGCAAGACGAAGGTGACCAGAAGCGTAGTCTTCGATAGGACTAGCTATCCCCCTCTTATTCTGGCATTCTGCAGTTCAGTCCACTGATATGGCCTTCTTACACATATTCCCATGCATATGTAGTATAGTTCCTTGCTTGCGAGTACTTTGGATGAGTACTCACGGTTGCTTTCTCCCCCTTTTTCCCCCTTTCCTTTCTTCCTGGTTGTCGCAACCAGATGCTGGAGCCCTGGAGCCAGACGCCACCGTCGACGACGACTACTACACTGGAGATGCCTACTACTACGTGCAGCCCGTTGATGACGACCAGGAGTAGTTAGGAGGATCCCAGGCAGGAGGCCTGCGCCTCTTTCGATCTGTATCCCAGTTTGTGCTAGCCATCTTATGGCAACTTGTTTAACTTATGCCTGTACTCAGATATTGTTGCTTCCGCTGACTCGTCTATGATCGAGCACTTGTATTCGAGCCCTCGAGGCCCCTGGCTTGTATTATGATGCTTGTATGACTTATTTTATTTGTAGAGTTGTGTTGTGATATCTTCCCGTGAGTCCCTGATCTTGATCGTACACATTTGCGTGCATGATTAGTGTACGATTGAATCGGGGGCGTCACAAGTTGGTATCAGAGCCGACTGCCTGTAGAAATCCCCCTTCCAACTCCTTGGCCGAAGTCGAGTCTAGACTTTACAAAACTTTTACTAACATGGCTGTGCGGCCCATGGGCCCACGTCGCCATTGGGTGGTACTAGGATCTTTTACTCCTCGACCTTTACTCTGGGACTCTGATCTCTCCTCTATTCGGGTTAAATGAAGTTTACTAAATCTAACATTAGGATCTCGTTATCACTTTCACCCGGAGAGCCCCTTATTACTAATGATCGTCTGCTGCACCAGAAGACCCCGAAGATACTCTCCACTGTTAACCCGAGAACTTGTGTTCATCGCGTTTGCAATTCACCTTCCACCGCAAACCCTTATGGATAACTACTTGCATTTGTTATTCTTACATGCATCCCCAGTGGTCTTGTTATTACAAGATACCCTGAAAAACTCGTCGTTGTTTCAATAATCCCTTGAGCTTGCTGCCTTGGTATTCTTTGTCACTTGAATACCCCTACGGTTAATTCTCGCACTTATCGAGTATCCGCTCATCCCCCAGTTGTTCATGTGTTACACAAAAGTCTTCGAAATACCACCCGATATTCCGAAAATCCTCAGCAACCTATTGCTCTGGAATTTCTTGTTTGCTTTCATTATGATTAATCCCATAAGTATAGAAATCTTATTGACATTCCTTGTCATTATCATTTTGAGTCTGTTGACTCAATATTCTGCGAATACACGCAATCATCATTGATCCCTATAAATTACCTTTCGGCTGAGCTTCCATTCTTTTAACTGGAATTGGTTCTCGACCAATCCAATTGTCGTTGATTGTACCCTAAGGCTATTCAACTTATCCCTCCCTAATCAGAGCATTGCTTCTGATCCCTTGATTTTGAAATCATAATTCCTTTGCATTTGACAATTGAGTTAGTCAGTTGTTTTTATAATCTGATCTCCTTGCATTCTTCTTCCTCTAGTTGAGTACCGATACTCGTATCAGATCCTTTGTGGACCATCAAGTCCTTTGTTGGATTGTTATCCGACAGTGTCCTTCACATTTGATCACTTTGTGAGTTCTTCCCCTGATACATAATGCCTTTGTTAAGTTGTATCCTCTGCTTGGCCAACCATGCTCTGCTTTCGGGCTTGTGTTATTTACTCTTGAAACTTGTGGTATACGTTTCTAAGAAGCCCCTATGGGTTGAACATATGCCTTCTCTAAACTGTGTGAACTCGAAAGCTTTCGCGAGTCATACACCTCTGGTATTTTGCCAGATAAAATTTCAAACACTACAACTTCTTCGAAAGTGAGAAGTGAATGAAAGGTTATGCATTGGAGAAGTGGGAGTCGACCTTGAACTTTGTGTTCATGCCCATGGACACGATGTAGATCTTATCATTAAAGCTTCTCTTAAATTAAATTATTCCTTTGGTATAAGTTCATCTTATATCGGGGATCTGGCCTTTTGCAATCGTGGTTCCGACCATGTTCTCTTTTAAATACCATTTCGCGTGCAAGTTTAAGCGCTTGTCTTCTGTAGAGCAATACCCCAGTCCAACCTCAACTTTGATTTGTCATCGAGTATTACCCCTCAGGTATCTCGAAATTATCACGGAACTGCATAACTTCTTATGAGTTCTTCTTCAAGTATTATTTGACTTTCGTTGCATCATCATTTGACTTGATGTCATCGCCGACCGATTACATCTTCATGAAATCTCTCGACAAATGTGTCGTGGTCATCATCAACATCCTGAGCTCTTCCAAGATATATATCAAATTCTTGATTAGATATACCATCCTCGCCCCTCAATGGTTTGTGTTATCCCCAACCACTTTATTGCCTTCCGTTAAACACAAAATCATTCATGTTTTGTGTTATACCTTGAGATCCTCGCTATCCAGCATTTGATCTTCCTTACCTCGGAAGTATTACCATCTCTTTTTGTCAAGAATGTGGTGAGAATTTCACCACCTCTTAATAATTCTTGATATCATAATACTTCTTGCCATCTTCGTTCATTCCTTGGTCCCCGTATTGTTTTCAACCGGAATACCGACAATGGAGCGATGGCGTGTGAATTCAAAACTTCTAACAACCCTATTGCTTTGAAGTGAATGGGCGATAGTTCATTCTAAGTCCTTCGCTAATTGAATCACCATTCTGACATTGGCCGTGCAACCCAACCCATATTTCGGGCGCACCTTCCAACCAATGTTTAATTGTGTATGTTTTCCTCGAGCATACTTCCTTATATCATTTGATCTGACTAATGTTATCTTCTTGTTCACTTAATGGTGGAAATCCATCTTTTGGGAATCTCGGTGAATTGCCGTTGAGTTCACCAGACACCTCCTTGTCCTCTCCTTGGGTTAATGATGGACTCTTGTTAACGGAAATCACTTCATAGTTCATTTCCCCGAGAATCTTACAACGTCATCTCGTCAATTTGCGTTGCACCTTTTCTTCTCAGGTATCCTAAGTCTGAGGTATCGTGACACCATTCGGATCTGAATCTCGGTCAGATATGATGGTTGGGACAACTTTCCAAGAGTTATGATGTTGATCCTTTGATGACCCGGTAACATGATGTCATGCCTAGCACCCCCCCCTGGCTGGAGGACCTATCATTATAGATTCCTTTTCAGCAAGGTTATCCGTTCATCCATGAGGAAATTGTAAGACTTAATCTACAAGTTATTCCTGATGGATCCTTCGTGTTTCCAAAGTCTGATCTTCACCTGAAGACCATGTCAATGCTATCTCGAAGCATGTCAATGGTACTCCGATTTTCAACAGGAACATTTGAAGCACGATGCTAAATTTTATTTATCATTTATCCTAACACCGTTGTATGGGTAATGTCATGAAAATTCTCCCCCGTACCTAAAGAGTTTTCTACATTATATCCTGCCACGGATATCATGCTCTGCTTGTCCTTGGGAAGGATATATCCCTGAATTATGTGTTTAAACACGTTTTCCTTTCCATTGTTCTGTTTAATATGATAATCATATTTTACTTTCCATTGGTTGTTTGAACCTTTCTTGTGATCTATATGATCTAAGCAGCAATATTCTACTGCTTATGTAAACTCCTCGGTGTACAAATCTGTCAGCAAGAACCTGTTACTATTGTTGATGACATTTCGGTAGCCACCGATGGACGAGAACTTTGCCTAATGGTCCGCCTCGTTCAACGAGCAGGGAAATGGTTCTCTTCGTCCCTCGCCCTTGGTACCGACATTGTTGACAACAAAACCGACAGGCTATCCTCTGATATACCTTGTTATCTTGACCGTGCAAATATTAGCGCCTTCCTGCTTTTAACCCACATGGTGGGCCCATAACCCACCGTTCCACAGGATCGAAACCTGACTCTCCTGTACACCCTGTTGTCAGCGTTATTCCTCGTGCTTGACTTTGTATGTAATTCACGGGCCACTTGCCTGTTGATCTATTCTGGTATCGGACACAATACTTATTCTCGTTGCTCTGAACCCCTTTCGCACTCTGCTTCAGGCAATGAACGATTGCCTATCCGCTTGAAACCTCTTATTACACCGTCTTACTTTGCTTTCGATGTGTGTCATTTGTTCAACTCGAGAGCTACTCATATGTTTATTCCTGGGATACCCCAGATGAATCTCCCTTATAACATCCTATCATTGTAGAGCTGCCCCTTACCTGTTCGTAAGTACGATGGAGTTCCCCGAAGAAAGGACGACAACTTCATCATGACGCTTTGGGAATAAAGAACTGAAGACATCAATGTAATGGGTCGACCTCTTCGAGAAGAGCTACTATGATCGAGAAGAATCGTTAGAATTTCGTAACCAGACCCCTTCCCCCTTATAACCGATCCTAAATCTCGGGACGAGATTTCTTGTAGTGGAGGAGAATTGTGATGCACGGATAATTAAGCTACAGTGATTCCCCGCTAATGATGCCACGTCACCACGGTTACTGTGATAAACTCTCGATAGTTCAGAACCGAAACAAATTCAAAATTTAAATAAAAGAAAACAATAAAAGTTTTCAAAAATTAAAACAAAAATGTTCGGTGGTTGCCAAATATTACAAATATAATTATGGTGTAAGGTTCACAATTTTATAAAATGCCTAAGTGTTTATAAATAAATAAAAACAGAAAAGAAAATAAATAAAAAGAAAACAGAAAACAATAAAAAAAGGAAGAGAAACCCCCCCTGGACCCTGGCCCAACTGGGCCGACCCCAGGCCCAGTCGGCCACCCCCATAACCCCCCACCCCCCCGCAAACCCTAACCCAACCACCCGCACTCCCCCCCCCCCCCCCCCGCATCGTTCCCACCCTCCTCCCGATCCAGATTGGATCGGGGACGAACCCCCCACTCCCCCCTCGCTCCGCGCCGTCCCTCCCTCTGCCCGATCTGGGCCGGGCACGACGCCCCACCCTGCCGAAGCCGCCAGCGCTCCTCGCCGTCCTCGACCTCCTCCTCGCCGACCCTCCCTCTCCCTGGCCCCCCTCTGCCCGATTTGGATCGGGAGGGGGCCGTCCCGACGCCGCCGGCGCCCTCGACAACGCCGCCGCTCGCCGTCCCTGGGACCACCTCGACGCCGCGCCTCGTCGCCCGATGCCGTCCGAAGCTACTCCACCTCGCTAACCTTGCCGGACCGCCGTCGTCCTCGTCCTCCTCCTCGAGCTCGAGCCCGCTGCCCCGTCCCTACAACTCCCGGTGAGGCCACGGCCTCCGCCCTCCTCCTTACCCTCTCCCTCACGCGCCTCGCCGTTCCCTGCTCGTGGCCCCGCTCCCCACGGCCCTACTCGCCGGCCCGCGCGCGCCTGTCGTGTCCGCGTCCGGCCACAGCCCTCCGCCCCGTCTCTGGGCCCCGTCCCCGCTCACCACCGTCGCCACCTCACACTGCTGCCGTGCTGCTCGCCCGTGACGGCCGCGCCCTGCGCCCCTCCTGGCGAGCCCCGTCGCCGCTCCCGCTGTTGCTTCGGCCTCCGGCGGCGCCCCTGCATCACGCGGCCCGCCCCGCTCCGTGCCTCGCGGGCGCCCTCCCCCCCCCACCGTTCGCCTGGGCCAGGGCCCAGGCTCGCCCCATCGAGCGCTCGTGCCCGCGTGCTCGCACGCCCGACCCGATAGGCCCCCGGGCCACTGACTAGGGGGCCCCGCCCCAGAACGTTAAAAAAAAAGGGGGATAAAAAAATTATATAAATAATAAATAATAAAATAAATAAAAACAATAAATATAATTAATAAAATTAAAATGATTTAATAAAATTATTAATTAATTAATTAATTAATTAAGTTAATTAATCCGGTTTAATTGAATTAATTAACTAGTTAAGCTTAATTAAACTGTAATTAGATTAACCTAAACCCTAATTAACCTAAATAGAGAATGACAGGTGGGTCCCACTGGACCCACATGTCAGGTTGACCACGTCAACTCTGTTGACTGCTGATGTCAGCATGACATCATGCTGATGTCATTAATCTGTTTTTCGAATTAATTAAATAATTAATTAAATTCCAGAAATTAATAAAATCTTTAGAAAATCATATCTTTTAATCCGTAACTCGGATTAAATTATTTTCAACATGAAAGTTGCTCAGAACGACGAGGCGAATCCGGATACGCAGTCCGTTCGTTCGCCACACACCCCTAACCTATCGAACTCGCAACTTTCCCCCTCCGGCTCCTCTGCCCGAAAACGCGAAACACCGGGAATACTTTCCCGGATGTTTCCCCCCTTAACCGGTACCACCTCATACCACGTTAGGGCACACCTAGCACCGCTCATTGTCACGTCACGCATCGTCGTGTTTATGTTTGCATTGTATTCATTGTTTCTTCCCCCTCTTATCTCCGGTAGACTACGAGACCGATGCTGATGCCACCGGGTACGACTACGTCACCGACGACCCCTCCTTGTCTGAGCAACCAGGCAAGCCCCCCCTTTGATCACCAGATATCGCCTATTCTCCTCTATACTGCTTGCATTAGAGTAGTGTAGCATGTTACTGCTTTCGTTAATCCTATTCTGATGCATAGCCGGACATTGTCGCTACATCTGTTGATACCTTACCTGCAATCCTAACTGCTTAGTATAGGATGCTAGTTTATCATCATTGGCCCTACATTCTTGTCGGTCTGCCTTGCTATACTATTGGGCCGTGATCACTCGGGAGGTGATCACGGGTATATACTATACATACATACATACTATACAGATGGTGACTAAAGTCGGGTCAGCTCGAAGGGTACCCGCAAGTGATTCTGATGAGGGGGCTGAAAGGACAGGTGGCTCCATCCCGGTAGAGGTGGGCCTGGGTTCCCGACGGCCCTCGACTGTTACTTTGTGGCGGAGCGACAGGGCAGGTTGAGACCACCTAGGAGACAGGTGGGCCTGGCCCTGTTCGGCGTTCGCGGATACTTAACACGCTTAACGAGATCTTGGTATTTGATCTGAGTCGGCTACGAGCCTATACGCACTAACCATCTACGTGGGAGTAGTTATGGGTATCCCGACGTCGTGGTATCAGCCGAAGCACTTCAGACGTCAGCGATGGAGCGGCGCGCGCCGGATTGGAACGTAAGCCTGCTCTTGTATTAAGGGGGCTAGTTCTGCTTCCGGCCGCCCTCGCAACGTGCAGGTGTGCTATGGGCGATGGGCCCAGACCCCTGTGCGCTTAGGTTTAGACCAGCGTGCTGGCCTCTCTGTTTTGCCTAGGTGGGGCTGCGACGTGTTGATCTTCCGAGGCCGGGCATGACCCAGAAAAGTGTGTCCGGCCAAATGGGATCGAGCGTGTTGGGTTATGTGGTGCACCCCTGCAGGGAAGTTAATCTATTCGAATAGCCGTGATCTTCGGTAACAGGACGACTTGGAGTTGTACCTTGACCTTATGACAACTAGAACCGGATACTTAATAAAACACACCCTTCCAAGTGCCAGATACAACCGGTGGTCGCTCTCCCTCAGGGATACGAGGGGAGGATCGCCGGGTAGGATATGCTATGTGATGCTACTTGGAGGACTTCGACCTACCCTCTTCTGCCTGTTGCAAGACGAAGGTGACCAGAAGCGTAGTCTTCGATAGGACTAGCTATCCCCCTCTTATTCTGGCATTCTGCAGTTCAGTCCACTGATATGGCCTTCTTACACATATTCCCATGCATATGTAGTATAGTTCCTTGCTTGCGAGTACTTTGGATGAGTACTCACGGTTGCTTTCTCCCCCCTTTTTCCCCCTTTCCTTTCTTCCTGGTTGTCGCAACCAGATGCTGGAGCCCTGGAGCCAGACGCCACCGTCGACGACGACTACTACACTGGAGGTGCCTACTACTACGTGCAGCCCGTTGATGACGACCAGGAGTAGTTAGGAGGATCCCAGGCAGGAGGCCTGCGCCTCTTTCGATCTGTATCCCAGTTTGTGCTAGCCATCTTATGGCAACTTGTTTAACTTATGTCTGTACTCAGATATTGTTGCTTCCGCTGACTCGTCTATGATCGAGCACTTGTATTCGAGCCCTCGAGGCCCCTGGCTTGTATTATGATGCTTGTATGACTTATTTTATTTGTAGAGTTGTGTTGTGATATCTTCCCGTGAGTCCCTGATCTTGATCGTACACATTTGCGTGCATGATTAGTGTACGATTGAATCGGGGGCGTCACAGTGTGTCTACGTACCCTCGTAGACCGTTAAGCGGAAGCGTTTATCAACATGGTTGATGTAGTCGTACACCTTCATGATTCGTCCCGATCAAGTACCGAACGTACGGCACCTCCACGTTCAGCACACGTTCAGCTCGATGACGTCCTCACCTTCTTGATCCAGCAAGACGAGCGAAGTAGTAGATGATTTCCGGTAGCACAATGGCGTGGTGACGGTGTTGGTGAAGAACAATCTCCGCAGGGCCTCTCCAAGCACAATAGAAACTATGACGGAGGATAAACTAGAGGGGACAGGGTTGCCGTCACACGGCTTGGTGATTCTTCATGTGTTCCAGGTGCTAGCCATGCCCCTCTATTTATATGTTGAGCCCTCGGGTCGAAACTTGGAGTAAAAGCCTCCTCAAAGTTAGTTTTGCCCGCAAGGAAGAGTCCTTCTCGGACTTCCAGGACCAGATGCCACGGTCCTTGGCATCTGGCCCAAACGCCATGGGCCTCGGCGTCTGGCCCAGGGCCAGACGCCAGGGTCTCCGGCGTTTGGCCCCCTCGCCTCTGCAAAACTCCTTTTGCACCGACCTAAAGCCCTGTGGGCTTCACCCCTTGGCTGAACCATATCATCCTATATGTCAATCTTTACCTCCGGACCATTCCGGAGCTTCTCGTCATGTCCGTGATCTCATCCGGGACTCCGAACAACATTCGGTCACCAACATACATAACTCATATAATACTATATCGGCAACGAACGTTAAGCGTGCGGACCCTACGGGTTCGAGAACTATGTAGGCATGACCAAGACACTTCCCTGGTCAATAACCAACAGCGGAACCTAGATGCCCATATTGGTTCCTACATATTCTATGAATATTTTTATCAGTCAAACCGCATAACAACATACGTTGTTCCCTTTGTCATCGGTATGTTACTTGCCCGAGATTCGATCGTCGGTATCATCATACCTAGTTCAATCTCGTTACCGGCAAGTCTCTTTACTCGTTCCATAATGCATCATCCCATGACTAACTCATTAGTCACATTGCTTACAAGGCTCATAGTGATGTGCATTATCGAGAGGGCCCAGAGATACCTCTTCGATACACGGAGTGACAAATCGTAATCTCGATCTATGCCAACTCAACAAACACCATCGGAGACACATGTAGAGCATCTTTATAATCACCCAGTTACGTTGTGACGTTTGATAGCACACAAGGTGTTCCTCCGGTATTCGGGAGTTGCATAATCTTATAGTCAGAGGAACATGTATATATAAGTCATGAAGAAAGCAATAGCAATAAAACTCAACGATCATAATGCTAAGCTAATGGATGGGTCTTGTCCATCACATCATTCTCTAATGATGTGATCCCGTTTAACAAATGACAACACATGTCTATGGTCAGGAAACTTAACCATCTTTGATTAACGAGCTAGTCTACTAGAGGCATACTAGGGACACTTTGTTTTGTCTATGTATTGACACATGTATCAAGTTTCTGGTTAATAAAATTCTAGCATGAATAAACATTTATCATGATATAAGGAAATAAAATAATAACTTTATTATTGCCTCTAGGGCATATTTCCTTCAGTTTCCCACTTGCACTAGAGTCAATAGTCTAGTTCACATCGCCATGTGATATAACACTAATAGTTAACATATTTACCCATAGTTCACATCGCCATGTGACCAATACTCAAAAGGGTTCTACTAGATTCAATAATCTAGTTCACATCGCTATGTGATTAACACCAAAAGAGTACTAAGGTGTGATCATGTTTTGCTTGTGAGAGAAGTATAGTCAACGGTTCTGTTACATTCAAAGTCGTATGTATTTTTCAAATATTATATGTCTACAATGCTCGTGGAGCTACTCTAGCTAATTGCTCCCACTTTCAATATGTATCCAGATTGAGACTTAGAGTCATCCGGACCGGTGTAAAAGCTTGGATCAATGTAACTCTTTACTCTTTACGATGAACTCTTTATCACCTCCATAACCGAGAAATATTTCCTTAGTCCTCTTAGGTAACTAAGGATAACTTTGACTGATGTCCAGTGATCCACTCCTGGATCACTATCGTACCCCCTTTCCAAACTCATGGCAAGGTACACTACACAGCATGGCATACTTTATAGAACCTATGGTTGAGGCATAGGGAATGACTTTCCTTCTCTCTCTCTCTATCTTCAGTCGTGGTCGGGTTTTGAGTCTTACTCAACTTCATACCTTACAACTCAGGCAAGAACTCCTTTTTTGACTGTTCCATTTTGAACTACTTCAAAAAACTTGTCAAGGTATATACTCATTGAAAGAACTTATCAAGCGTCTTGATCTATATCTATAGATCTTGATGCTTCATATGTAAGAAGCTTCACCGAGGTCTTTCTTTGAAAAACTCCTTTCAACCACTTCTTTATGCTTTCCACAAAATTCTACATCATTTCCAATAAGCAATATGTCATTCACATATACTTATCAGAAAGGCTGTAGTGCTCCCACTCACTTTCTTGTAAATACAGACTTGACCACAAGTCTGTATAAAACTATATGCTTTGATCACCTTATCAAAGCGTATATTCTAACTCCGAGATGCTTGCACCATTCCATAGATGGATCGCTGGAGTTTGCACACTTTGTTAGCACCTTTAGGATTGACAAAACATTCTTGTTGCATCATATACAACTCTTCTTTAAGAAATCCATTAAGGAATGTAGTTTTTACATCCATTTGCCATATTTCATAAAACGTGGCAATTGCTAACATGATTCAGACAGACTTAAGCATCGCTACGAGTGATAAAATTTTATCATAGTCAACACCTTGAATTTGTCGAAAACTTTTTGCGACAATTCAAGCTTTGTAGATAGTAACACTACTATCAGCGTTCGTCTTCCTCTTGGAGATCCATTTATTCTCATTGGCTCGCCGATCATCGGGCAAAATCAAAGTCCATACTTTGTTCTCATACATGGATCCCATCTCAGATTTCATGGCCTCAAGCCATTTCGCGGAATCCGGGCTCATCATCGCTTACTCATAGTTCGTAGGTTTGTCATGGTCTAGTAACATGACTTCCAGAAAGGATTACCGTACCACTCTGGTGCGGACCATACTCTGGTTGACCTACGAGGTTCGGTAGTAACTTGATCTGAAGTTTCATGGTCATAATCATTAGCTTCCTCACTAATTGGTGTAGGAATCACTGGAACTGATTTCTGTGATGAACTACTTTCTAATTCTGGAGAAGGTACAATTAACTCATCAAGTTCTACATTCCTCCCACTCACTTCTTTTGAGAGAAACTTCTTCTCTAGAAAGGATCCATTCTTAGCAACGAATATCTTGCCTTCGGATCTGTGGTAGAAGGTATACCCAAGAGTTTCCTTTGGGTATCCTATGAAGACGCATTTCTCCGATTTGGGCTCGAGCTTATCAGGTTGAAACTTTTCACATAAGCATCACAGCCCCAAACTTTAAGAAACGACAGCTTAGGTTTCTTGCTAAACCACAATTCATATGGTGTCATCTCAACGAATTTAGATGGTGCCCTATTTAACGTGAATGTAGTTGTCTCTAATACATAATCCCAAAACGATAGTGGTAAATCGGTAAGAGACATCATGGATCGCACCATATCTAATAAAGTATGGTTATGACGTTCAGACACACCATTATGCTGTGGTGTTCCAGGTGGCGTGAGTTGTGAAAATTATTCCACATTGTTTTAGATGAAGGCCAAACTCGTAACTCAAATATTCTCCTCCGAGATCAGATCATAGAAACTTTATTTTCTTGTTATGATGATTCTCCACTTCATTCTGAAATTCTTTGAACATTTCAAATGTTTCAGACTTGTGTTTCATTAAGTAGATATACTCATATCTGCTCAAATCATCTGTTAAGGTCAGAAAATAACGATACCCGCCGCGAGCCTCAACACTCATTGGACCGCATACATCGGTATGTATTATTTCCAATAAGTTATTGGCTTGCTCCATTGTTCCGGAGAACGGAGTCTTAGTCATTTCGCCCATGAGGCATGGTTCCTAAGCATCAAATGATTCATAATCAAGTGATTCCAAAAGTCCATCCACATGGAGTTTCTTCATGCGCTTTACACCAATATGACCTAAACGGTAGTGCCACAAATATGTTGCACTATCATTATCAACTTTGTATCTTTTGGCATCAATATTATGAATATGTGTATCACTACGATCGAGATTCAATAAACCATTTACATTGGGTGTATGACCATATAAGGTTTTATTCATGTAAACGAACAAAAATTATTCTCTGACTTAAATGAATAACTGTATCTCAATAAATATGATCCAATCATATTCATGCTCAACGCAAACACCAAATAACATTTATTTAGGTTCAACACTAATCCCGAAGGTAGAGGGAGTATGTGATGGTGATCTTATCAACCTTTGAATCTCTTCCAACACACATCGTCACTTCGCCCTCAACTAGTCTTTGTTCGTTTTGTAACTCCTGTTTTGAGTTACTAATATTAGCAACTGAACCAGTATCAAATACCTAGGGGTTACTATGAACACTAGTAAAGTACACATCAATAATCTGTATATCAAATATACCCCTGTTCACTTTGCCATCCTTCTTATCCGCCAAAGCTTTGTGACATTAAGGTCACTACTAGTATGTCGGTTAACACTTCCAATTCCATTCTGCATTTTTCTAATGATGAGATTATTCATAATGCTAATCAGTTAGGAGTTTCACTAGGTAGTAATGATAGTGAAATCTCTAAATCCGTTAATGATATCCTGGATCTTGAAGCGGAACGCGCTTTAGAACTGATTCGAAACTTAGCAGCCGTCAAACCTATGAACGATTCCGACATAGATGCGTTGGGAGTCAGGGAGCTTGGTAATTTTTGTGCGGATCTTGCCCCATCCCCTCATGAGACAGAGGAGGATGATGGATCTATATCCCTAAGGGACACTACGTACCCCTATCGAGGCTCGGGCTGTTAGGTCCATGGAGCCCGGTTGTGAGGATCGGGTCGAGGATCAAAACAAGCCTAAAGCAAGTGGAAGTGAAAGATTTATCCAGCTTCGGTGGTGCGTAGAAGTGCTAGGAACCGTACTACTAAAAAATCATAATGAAATATGAGAGGAATTTTTTGGAATAGCAGAGGTCTGACAGACTTGGCTAAAAGAAGGTTTCTAGCGGATGCTTCTATCGAACATAGGTTGGATTTTATCGCCCTCTCTGAAACTGGTAGGGACAATTTCTCCCCCAGTTTCTAAGTACTTTATCGGGAGGTGTCCATTTTGATTGGCAATGCCTACCTCCGAGAGGAAGATCAGGTGAGATCTTACTTGGGGTTAGATGCGAGTCGTTGGAAGTCCGAAGTGTGGTTATGGGAGATTTCACCGTCAAGTTTCGGGTTAGATCGAAGGCAGATGGGTTTAATTGGGCACTGGTGGCGGTATATGGCGCCGCACAGCCAGAACTCAAACCAGACTTTTTGGCGAATCTTGTCCGTATTTGCGGTTTTGAGCAGCTTCCAATCTTGGTTGGGGGAGACTTTAACATTATTAAAAGGAGAGAGGAAAAAACAATGATAACTTTGATGGCAGGTGGTCGTTTATGTTTAATACCATTATTGAGAGCTTGGATTTGAGAGAGATAAAGCTTTCGGGTAGAAAATTCACTTGGGCTAATACTTTGCCAAACCCGACGTTTGAGAAGCTGGGTCGAGTCCTCGCGAGCGTCGACTGGGAGCAGAAATTTCCCCTGGTAACAGTCCAAGCGTTATCGTGCGCGATCTCCAACCACACCCCTTTGCTGGTTGACTGGTGAGGCAACGCATGTGGGGAATAAAAATACCTTTTCTTTCGAATTAGCGTGGTTTGAAAGAGAAGGTTTCTTGGATCTGATAGACAGGGAATGGGCTAAAGATGCAGGAGGGAGGACTTCTATTGAAAGATGGCAGAATAAGATAAGGCACTTAAGAAGTTTCTTACGTGGGTGGGCTAAGCATCTTAGTGGGATTTATAAGGTTGAAAAGGAAAGGCTCCTTTCACTTATTCAGTCCCTAGATTTAAAAGCCGAGTCCATAATTCTAGAGACCACGGAGCTACATGCTAAAGTAGACGCGGAGATGAGATTGAAAGAACTCCTGCGAGAGGAGGAATTGAAGTGGGCATTGCGAGCTAAGGTTCGCAAAGTTGTCCAAGGGGACGCCAACACTCAATCCTTTCATATGATTGCCAATGGCAAACACCGAAAGAAAAGAATCTTTCAACTTGAGCAAGATGAGGGGACGATTTTAGGACAGTAAAACCTAAAATTATACATAATCAATTACTACAAGCAGCTCTTTGGGCCTCCGGAGGATAATTTCGTGTCCTTGGATGAGTCGAGGATTGAGGATGTTCCTCAACTTGCTGCGGATGAGAACGATATTTTAACAGCCCCATTTTCGGAGAAAGAGGTGTTTGAAGCTATTTCACAGATAAAGAATAATAAAGCTCCGGGGCCGAATGGATTTCCGGCAGAGTTTTATAAAAAGTGTTGGCATATTATTAAAGGGGATTTGATACCGATGTTCCATGATTTATTCTCTAGACAGCTTCGGTTGTTTCATCTAAATTTTGGAATGATAACTTTGCTTCTTAAGAAAACAGAGGCTGTGAGAATTGAGCAGTTCAGGCCGATCTGTCTTCTTAACATAAGTTTGAAAATTTTCACCAAGGTTGGGACTAATAGACTTACGCAGATTGTGCACCCTGTGGTGCAGCCGTCCCAAACTGCTTTCATGCCGGACAGAAACATCGTAGAACGGGTTGTGGTCCTTGATAAAACGCTCCATGAAATTCATACGAAAAAACTAGACGGGGTTGTTTTTAAAGTGGATTCCGAAAAATCGTACGATAAAGTCAAATGGTCGTTTCTTCAACAGGCCTTACGTATGAAAGGTTTTGATTAGGCCTGGAGACACCAGGTAGAATCTTTCACACAAAAAGGGAGTGTTGGAATTAAAGTGAATGACGACATAGGCCACTAATTCCAAACACATAAGGGCCCGAGACAAGGAGATCTGATGTCACCTATTTTGTTCAACATTGTAGTAGACATGTTGACTATTCTAATAGGAAGGTCTAAGGATGCTGGTCAAGTAGGTGGCCTGGTTCCTCATCTAGTTGATGGAGGTGTGTCTATCCTATAGTACGCCGATGATACTATCATCTTCATGGAGCATGACTTGGCAAAAGCAAGAAACATGAAGCTGGTGTCATGCTTATTCGAACAATTGACCGGGTTAAAGATTAACTTCCATAAAAGCGAATTGTTCTGTTTTGGAAGAGCTAATGAGGAACAAGATGCTTACAAACAATTGTTCGGGTGCGAATTGGGGGCTTTACCTTTCACATATTTGGATATACCAATTCACCATCGTAAGCTGACAAACAGAGAATGGAAGTGCATTGAGAATCGATTTGAGAAGAAACTGAGCTGCTGGAAGGGCAAGCTGATGTCATACGGTGGCCGATTAATTCTCATTAATTCAGTTCTCACGAGTATGCCCATGTTTCTCTTGTCCTTTTTTGAGGTACCAGTTGGAGTTCGGGAAAGGCTGGACTTCTATCGTTCCCACTTCTTCTGGCAGAGTGATCAACTTAAGCAAAAATACAGACTCGCTAAACAAGGGGGTCTAGGTATCAAAAATCTTGAGGTGAAGAACAAATGTCTTCTCAACAAGTGGTTGTATAAGTTATCTGTAGAGACGGAGGCCACATGGGCGCAGATTCTGCATAATAAGTACCTTCACTCCAAAACTTTGTCCCAGGTGACAGTGAGGCCGACGGACTCGCCTTTTTGGAAAGGACTGATGAGAGTTAAATCAGTTTTTTTTCAATAGGACAAAGTTTATAGTCGGAAACGGTACCTCTACGAGATTCTGGGAGGATACATGGCTAGGGGAAACAGCCCTCGCGCTTCAATATCCTTCACTTTATAGCATTGTTCAACGAAGAGGCGCTTACGTTGCGACAGTACTTCAGTCCACTCCTCTCAAATATTCACTTCAGGAGGACGCTAGCCGGAAACCGTTGGAAAGCCTGGCTCTATCTTGTGAGAAGATTGATGGATGTTCAGCTTTCTCAACGGCCCGACCAGTTGTGCTGGAAGCTAACTAGGAATGGAGAGTTTACGGTTAAATCCATGTATCTGGATGTTATCAACTCTAACTTTATTTCTAGTTCGAAACATGTTTGGAAAGTCAAAGTACCTTTGAAAGTGAAAGTGTTTATGTGGTTTGTACATAAACACGTCATTTTAACTAAGGACAACTTGGCAAAATGCAACTGAACTGGATCTACAAGATGTAGTTTTTGTGATCGGGATGAATCCATCAAACGCCTCTTTCTTGACTGCCCATTGGCAAAAAGATTATAGCGGACGGTTCAAATCGCCTTTAATATTACTCCTTCGAATACTATCAACACATTATTTGGGACGTGGCTTGATGGGACAGATTCCGAAACAGCGAGACACATTCATGTAGGAGTACGTGCTTTATTATGGGCAGTCTGGAACTGCAGAAATAATTTGGTCTTTAACAGAACAATAAATATTCATTTTTTGCAGGTTATCTTCCAAGCCACTGCATTGATCCGTATGTGGTCGCTACTCACTCCGATGGAGACTAGGGAGTATATGGTTACTGAATCTATCCGATGGGAGATGGTAGCACGAGCTATTTTCAATCGGTTTGAATGGCGGTTATGTAATAGGATAGGCAATTAATTTTCCTATCTTTCTATGCCAGCCGGTTGTGGCTTTACTTTTACTTTTCTGCTTTTTATGAGCATTTTTTTGTTCTTTTGTTTGAGACATCAAGACCTGTGTTGAACTTATTTGCTTTTTAATAAATGTGGATGTATACATCGTTCTGATGCAGAAGCCCAGGAGCTCCCCCTTTTAGAAAAAAAATTAGGTATTTCCAAGTGTTGAGCTCCCCCTTTTCAAAAAAATAGGTATTTTCAAGTGTTGAGTGTGAGAGCTTCTTTTTAAAAATCTTGTCGTTTCTTTAATTCCAAATATTTTAGCATCCCAAAATTATGATATCCAAAGCAATTTATTGTGGGAGATCTTGAAAGGCAAGAAGAACTTCATCATAGATAGAGATGCATTTCATCCTGTTGAGAACGATAAAGTTCCATAAGCATTGAACCAAATCACAGTCCCAAAAAGATGCAATGTAGTTTCTTTGCTATTCTCATTACAGAAAACACAGTTGCAACAATCGCTATTCTCATTACAGAACACAGTTGCAACAATCGAGGTGCATGGATTTCCTCTTGAGCAGATTTCTTGTGTTTACTCTAATGTAACATGCAACAAGAGCCAAAAAAAAACCTTGTATCTCAGCCTGACGGTGGAGCGTTAGCAACCATCGGTGGTAACTTAAGAGGTGGTGAGAGAGAATGGGGGTTGGACCCGCTCCAACTTGGGTTGCTAGAAATGGTCAATTCGATCGTTTCTCCACAACCAGGCCCATGTCTGCTTTAAGATTAGTGCAGGGCACAAATTCAGTGCAACCCTCTCGAAAGAGGCTCTCACCGTACTTTATAAATAAAGCAATCACCACGTCCATACATCAAGTTCAAGTGTAGCAAAGGAAAAAATAGAGTATACTGAATTCAGCGCAAACCAGACTGCCAAACAGGCCAAATTTGCATCCCAAGGCATGCATGAGCTGCATGCGACCAACCAAACACGTCATTATGTCAATTGGAAAGCAGGCCCAGGCTTTATATACGAACAAAAGCTAACTCGAGGCTCCCACTGGAGCTATGCATTGAGTTTGACAGGTGATGTATCTAATGTGAATTTATATTTTAAAATGTGGTCCAGTATTGTCACAGTTTCACCAACCTGGCAAAACCGTGACCTGTTCATGTTCCTTGAACTACTGAAGAAACAAGCTATCCAGTGATGCATTTAGCATTTACCGTTGACTGGTCCTGAGCCACAGATAGTAAAAAGAAGATTGTAATTCTAAGTCTATGTGTTTCTGATTATTTTTTTATGTTGGTCCTTGTGGAACGGTAAGCTCTTTCATGGTTGTTTATTCAAAAAAACCTGATACAAGACGCAGGAGACAAACTGATCAGAGTAAGATATTGTACGGACTCTCTCGAGTGACAAATTCTTCCTGAAGGTGTAACAAAATAATGACTATCACATTCACATTGGTTACAAAATGAATCAAACTCAGCTGAAAAAAAAATCGAACTGCACTTTCAACCCAACAATTTCGAGACAAGCAGCAAATTCCAGAGAAGGTAAGTTCACAGAAAAATGTAACACAACCCCTTACAGTGATTCGGTGCTGTCATCACTTTCTTCACACAAGGGTGCAGATTGGATTATAACCCGTGCTCCAGAAGCAAGCCTGTGATTATGATTTTTGTGTGTGTATGTCGTCAATCTCTAGAAACAGATAGAAAACTAGGCCAACGAATAAGAATAATGAGAAGCAACTAACCTTTCTTCGATCTTGATCATTTTGTCCTTCTCCTCATGGAATGACTCTCCCCTTGATGAAGATAATTTACCTAGTGGGTCAGTCATCCTATTGCTTGCACCTCTTGATGAACCAAGTGGTGAGGATCCAGTACTACATTCTTGTTGACTAGAGCTGTACCTGACATCAGAGTTGGGGGAGAATGCTGTTCCACTTCTGGATTGCTTACATGATATCATTTTGATAGTCTGTGGGAGACATCTGAAACTACCCGACTCGGCCAAGCTTTCCATATCCCTTCTAGAGTCTGGCGCTCTATACACTCTGACATATTCAGAGGAGATGCTGAGTCAACACCAAAATATATCCAGAGATATTGAAAATACTAAACATATTTTCAAGGAAGGTACTGTATAGCAGGGTGACATAGCAACTAAAAACATGATAGTTCTTGCCATTCTAGGTAGTTAGGTAGGACACAATTTAGTGACTCACTGCAGTTACAAAGTGAAATGAGTTCTACTAATTGGTTGATTCTCTTATGATCTTCAAAACAAACATCATTTGATTCTATTTTAATCTTCTCTATCTCTAATATTGGACACTGTAATGCGAAAAGAAATGAATTGACCAAGTCTCTACGGGAGATCATAGAGTGGGATGTCCACTAAAACTCAGCGCCCTGCTCTTTGTTGTATCCTACCCCTTCTTGGGGATTTGTATTTCTTATTTTCTTTTCAGTCTTTTCAATATGTTGAGACGCAAGCTTTGCGTTTTCTCAAAAAAGAAAGCTCTACGAGAGATCATAAATGTCCAACATTAAGTGCGACTAACCAATGTGAGCCTCAGCTATCCAATAAGCAAAAAATAAAAGCTCGCTATCAAGACAATCATGCATCCAAGTCCATGGTGCCAACATGATAGCCCACAATGAGAACAATGTGTTGTGACATACCTATCCTCGTCGTAAGATGATGAGCGTTTGAGTGTGGGTATTTCTCCTCTCCCTGACTCTTCCTGCTTACTCTCCTCGACCAAGCTTTCACTACTTAAATGCTCTGACTCAGAAACTCTTATTCCAATTGTTCTTGTGCTACAAGGAACATTGTCAAGGTGCCGCAATGCCATAGGAGTAGAGAACATTGGAGAAGGGAATTCAACTTGAGTAAACCGTGGCCTGTATGTTGGGATGAGTCCAAAGCCACGGTGATCTTTCACAGAGATGGACCCACAGGTGATGAGCTGCATGAGCAAATTGGCTGGCTTCAGCTTCACACCCATTGGGCCATAGAGATGTTCTTCCTCTAGTACCTTATTATAGCTACTCCTCCTACTGGCCTCTGCCCTTATCAGGGACTCCAATGTCTCAACTCTGCCACCGGGAGAAGCATCAGATGAACACACCTGTGGTGATTCTCGAATAAGTAGAGGGACCTTTGGTGATGCTTGCGTGCTTCTTTCATGACACTCTTGAATTTCAGCATCTGATGCACAATCCTCTGTACGGATTCCTGCAGCGCGAGTATGTTTAGAAGGAACATCCCTCTCACTGTCATCGGTTTGTGTGGACGCGTCCTGTGCTCCGATGGGTTTGCAGACTCTGTACTCGGAAGGTCCAGGGGAGCTTGCCTCTGATAATGGAACGTTAGTTCCTACTGGTTCAGGGGACAGGTTCCCCGATGAGCCAGAATGTGTAGTCCTGCATTGCTCGTCCTCGCGGTTGGTGGAAGCAGATGATGATGGCACAAATGTGGAGTGCGCCAGCTGTTGTGGTTGCTGAGTAGGAGTTGGAGGTGAGGCCTCTTTGATAACAGCAGATGGGGATGGGGATGACGATGACGAGCACCCTTCTTGCGATCCTCGCGACTGAGGAGACTCTTGTTGAGGGTGCTTGGGACTCTCGGCCTTGGTGTTGCTAGGGCCATTCTGCTGCCGATCTGAAACAAGACAAGGTCAAGGAGAGCAAGATCTGATGAAGAACCCAAACAGAGTTGAGTTTATGAGTGCGACTTACCAGGCGGCGATCGGTCCAGGAGCTCGGAGCCCTTGAGGATGTACTCGTTGCCTTGTGCAGGGAGCACCAGATCGTCCTCGGAGATGTCGTGCCACACGAAGCCGTTTTTGTAGCTCCTGCGGGAAGCTACACGGATCAGCCCTGCCCTGCCCAGCCAAAGAGAGGAAAGTTGAAGCCTCGACAAGAGCAATCAATGGGTGTACGTACCTCTTGCAGGACCAGGAGTACATGGCCGCCATGCCCTTCCCTCGCAGCACGTTAAGGCGGTTAATCACATCTACGGCGCCATGAACAGGAATCGCATCAGGGGCCAAAGGTGAATTTGAAAGGGCGGGCGGGGCGGGGCGGTGCGTCTGTTGGCGGGCTCACCTCGCAGGTAGAGGCCGGCCTCCGGCGAGGCGAGCGGCACCTCGATGAAGTGGGGATGCTCCAGGTGGCGGCTGCGGCAGAGGTAGTAGACGACCGCCACCCTCTTCCCCGCGGCCGCGGGCGGGGCCGGCGGAGGCGAGCGGCGCGGAGGGTGGTGCTGGCTCTTGCCCGGCGGCTCGACCCAGACCTTGTTGCGGCCAGGGCTCGCGCTGGTGCCGGTGCCGGTGCCCCGCCGCCGCGCCCTCCCCTCCATCCTTCCTTGTCGCGGCGGCTGCTGGTTCTGAAACAGTCGGGGAGCGGAGCAGCAAAGTGGCCGCGCAGCCGGATCAAATCAGACCGCGGCAGGTCCTGGACATGGCAAGGGGCGGAGGGAGCTCATTAATGGCCGCAGCTCGAGGTGGTGCGGTGGTGGTGGCAGCAGCAGCAGTGAGTTAGGTTGAGTCGGGGAGTGTTGGTCTGATGGAGATGGGAGACGGCAAGGGGAGAGATCAAATCAAATCAAACAGGGGTTTTGACCATCCATCCAAGCAGAGGAGAGAAGAGGCAATAATGCATCACTGTTTGTGTTTGGATTAACGGTCCATGTGTCTGCTCGGCCCCAAGTATCTCTACTCTTATAAAAACAGAGTTAATGATAATGGTGTTTCTGTCATCCTGTGATATAAGTCATCCGATTTATATTTGAGGGATAGAAAGAAAACTATGACAATTTTATAAAAATATATCCATACCCTTCTCCACATACGTAAATAAAGCATTCCCTTGTTTATTCTTTTCTCTCATAATAAGATAAACTACTTATACAAATGCATGTTAATGTTCCGTACAACGCATAGGCATCTTGCTAGTCAATAATTAATTCCTTCTTTTGTTTCTAAATAAACATTATACGTACTCAACACTGAGCATCTTTGACGCCCAAAAGTTCTAAAAATAATTAAATTTAACTGTCCTTTTTGAATTTTCTCTTCATCAGCGCTGAGCGCATATTAGCCTGGGCACAGACGCAAATTACCATGAACTTGTGAGGTTTGTTTATTTATTTATTTATTAGGTTTCAGGAGAGAGAAGGCCAGATCACGAAATGAGATGCGAGGGATCTAGAGTGCACAGTAGCAGCAGTGTTTGATTTCTCTTTTTGATTGCCTTTTTGGCAGCTCATGCTCCTCCTGTTCTGCCCGCCCTACCTTGCTCTCACTTTTTTTTGAGCTGACCTACCTTGCTCTCACTCTCCACCGCAAGAGGAATTATTCATTCTACCAGCCTTGTCCACGTTGGCAGATTTATAACAGGACACGAAGTATATTTAGGGCACAGGACATAAAAAAACCCGCTCCAACAGCAGCCCAATAACACGAAAAATTTAGGCTGCCTTAAAAAATGGCTCAGAGCACCTCCAACCGCCGCGCTAAGCGCCGCGCGCAAAAAACCTGTTTGCCGCGCGCGCTTCGGCTGGTTTAGCGCGCCCGCCTGCGCTGGCTCCAGCAGCCGCGCTATAATGCAGCGCGCGCGCGCCGCTCCAGCAAAGCGCAAAAATACAGCGCGCGCGCCGCACAAACCACGTATACATGTATTATGAGCAAAAATGATCAAACAAACAAAATAAATCAACAATAAATAGTTCAATTTTGTTATCATTACAACTCAAACAAATAGTTTATCGTTCAGTACAACAAATGCAATAAACACAACAAATAGTTCATGAACAATACAATGTCGAATGCAGATATCATCATGCTTTTTGTCGTCCATGCCATGCCCACCACTCTTCAATCAAATCATTCTGAAGTTCATTGTGCGTTGCGGGACGCCGAATGGCATGATAGGAGGCAATAAAACGGGCTACCCTTTCAGCCCTCCGTCGCACTCGCACGGGATATCCCAAAAGCTCATACTATGAGTAGTCTAAATCTTGGCCACGCTCATTCTCGATGATCATGTTGTGCATGACCACACAAGCGTGCATGATGTACCAAAGCATTTTTTGATCCCAAAACCTAGCCGGTCCTCTCACAATAGCAAATTGGGCTTGCAAAATTCCAAATGCTCTCTCCACATCTTTTCTAGCCGCCGCATGAGCATTGTGGAAGTCAGGATTTTTCTTACCTTCCGGCTTTTTCAACTGCTTCACGAAGGTTTGCCACTTTGGATAGATGTCATCCGCTAGATAATAGCCATAGTTGTACGTACGGCCATTTGCTACAAACTGCACCGGTGGCAACTCACCGTTTGCAATCTTATTCATCAGTGGTGACCGGTTGACAACATTGATGTCATTCAAAGATCCAGGCATTCCAAAGCATGCATGCCAAATCCAAGTCTCCTGATCGGCCACCGCTTCAAGGATTATAGTGGAACCCTTTTTTTGGCCGTGGAATTGCCCATGCCATGCCTTTGGACAATTCTTCCAACTCCAATGCATGCAATCTATTGAGCCAAGCATGCCAGGAAAACCGCGAGCTTTGTCCATTAGGAGATCTCAAATACTCCTCGCCAAACACTTGCACAATTCCCACTGCAAAGCGTTTGACACACATGATGGCTTGGCTCTCATCCATAGCCAAGTGATCATCAACAAGATCAGCCGGTATACCGTATGCCAACATACGCAAAGCGGCTGTCACCTTCTGAAAGGTGCTATGCCCGAGCTCTCCGGCGACATTCCTCCTTTGCTGAAAAAAAACGGTCATGGCTCGCTAGTTTCTCTGCAATGCGCCTGAACAACTCGGTGCTCATCCTAAACCGGCGACGAAAATACGACTCGGGGTATATGGGATTCTCCGCAAAATAATGCCTGATCAATCTGTTGTGGGCATCGATCCTATCCCTCCAAATTTTCTGCCGACCCATAACTGAACCACTGTGCTTCGGTTTTTTTATATGCATAGCTAGGATCATTGCAAGATCCTCCTCCTCTTCCATATCAAATTCTTCTTCGGAAGAATCATACGACGAACTCATCTACAATGTTCAATACTATACTATAAAAACTACAATTCAAAACATGCATCAAATTCATGAAGTTTGAGCAATACATACCTTGTAGGCGTTTTGTCAAACACCTTGTGGGCGCGGCGCGGCAGCGAGCGCTCGGGCGCTGTTCATCGGACAACGGAGGCGCACGAGCGCCGGCGGGACTAGGAGGGGATGGGGCGGAAGCGCGGGCGCGCGGGGATAGGTCGGGGAAGCCTGAACGGTCGCTGGGGGGTGCGGGCGGTGGCGGCGGAAGTGGGAGAGGAAGTGCGGGCGCGAGCGCTGGAGTGTGCCGCACGCTGCAGCGGGCGCCCGAAATACACCGCGCGGCTAAGTGTTTTCGACCGCGCGCCCAACCCATTATAGCGCGCACACCGTTTTTGCACGCCCGCTGGAGCGACCCGCCGCATTGCGCGCGCTAAAACGGCCTAATTTGCGGTGCGGTGCTAGTTTAGCGCGGCTGTTGGAGATGCTCTCAGCGTGCGGCAGTCGCGCTGCTGCGGCAAAATCGCGGGCGTACATCAAACCCTCATTGTGCGGCTGTTTCCCGCACCAGCCGAAAACCGGCGGATTCGCCGCCGGCCGGCCGCCACGCGCCTTGGCCGGTGCCTCCGACCCCGTCGTCGACCACGACACTTGCCGCCGCTTTCGTGCTCCTTTTCATGGCCCGCGGAGGCCTTGCCACCGCCGCTCCCATGCTGTCGTATTTCGGGTTTCGGCAGACCCTTGAGTTTCGAACACTGGGGTGCGCGCGGAGATCTCTTCCCTAGCGATCTATGTCCAATCTCCTCACGTGATCTAAGCTGGAAACAACGAACAACACAAGGGACACGAGGTTTATACTGGCTCGGGCCACCGTTGTGGTGTAATACCCTACTCCAGTGTGTGGTGTGGTGGATTGCCTCAGGGGCTGATGATGTACAGTACAAGGGAAGAACAGCCTCGCGAGAGGTGTTCTTGAGCTGGTGCGATGAACTACTAGGGTGAGTTCAGTCGTCTCTCTCTCTCTGCTAGGGTTCTACCAGATCTCTCTCTGTCTCTCTCTCTGTTTCTCTCTCTTTTTCGGTCCCTCCTTCGGTTGTTTCTTACTCTGTGGTGGCTAGCTCTATTTATAGAAGCCCTGGACCTCTCCCCAAACAATGAGCAGGAAGGGCGCCAACAATTGGCCATTTTGAAGGAGAACATCTAGTACAAGTTATCCTGACCAAAGGTGCTCTTCGGCTGCCAAAAGCTCTGGTGATGACGCCGTCTTGGGCTCCACGGCGACCTCTGTCCTGCCGCTCTGTTAGTCTTGGTCTTGTTGCACCAGAATGGTAACCTTTGCCCGATGCCTTGGCCTGTGCTTGCCCCCTTTGCACCAAAGGGGAAACAAGGACACTGCGCAGGCCGGCGCCCACCTGGTCTCGATCGTCATGGCTTGCGTCACGGGTTCCTCGCGAGGTACCCCTGCCTTGATCTCTCCGCCTCCTCGCGAGCCTGCCTGATGAGGCTGCCTCTGAGGAAGCTTTCTGTCGTCTGCCCCGCCAGGCTTGGCCCCTCGCGAGGGTCTTGAGCTTGAGCTGATGAAGATGGGCCGCGCTGGGCCCCCACTTGAGCCACACCGCAGGCCGCAGGCAGGCAAGTCTGGGGATCCCCATTCCCAGAACGCCGACAATGGCACCCGGGCCCAAGGCGCGCCTGTGCTTGGCCTAGCAGGGAAGCGAAGGGGCAAGCGCGAAGCGCCGCGGGCCCTAACAGCCTGTGGCCTTGGGCGCCGCATGGCAATTGATTGGACGTGGGCGTCTGTGCTTCCCCACGATGCCTCGGCAACCGCACGACTTGACATGTCCCTGCATGCAGAAAACCGGTCATGATTACCTGCGATCATGGTGCTTGACGGTTGGCCTCCTCCGACTATAAGTACGGGGATGTGCGAGTCCCTTCAGTCCATCCCTTGCTGCCGCTCCTTTCCTCCTTCTTCCTCGTTCTTGCTTCTCCTTATGCCAATGGCACCGATCCGCCGGTTTTCTGCAGAAGAGAAGGGAAAGGCCCCCCGAGAGGGTCCTGACCCACTTCCGCCGAAGAAACGGCTGGTCCTCTGCCACCGAGATGTGGGTGCTCGGCCGGAGGCACCGAGGCCCTGGTACGAGCGGCCGCCGCCTGGGTATCCGCTACCCTTGTACGCCCGCGTCGTGGGTCCTGGGGAAGAAGGCATCGAGCGACATCGACGGTGCCGCCATCGACGCCGGCGAGTCACGGTGGTGCGTGTCGTTCCTCCTAGAGTCCACGCCGAGCGCTCCTCTCGCGAGCTCGTGCTCCCCGCCGCCATGCCTCCGAGCTCTTGGATTCGCCTTCCCCCTCCTTCGCCTTTGAGATGCCACCGAGCGGGGCTCTAGAGCGCTGGCTGCAGCACGCTGACTGCGGTACCCTTGCGACCGGAGCGGAGGTGCGGGCGATTAGCGTTCCTTAGGATTAGTACTCTTATTCCCTGCAAGGAATCGAAGCAACACCCCGCGGGGGCATGTAAGGCGTCTTCCATGTCTTTTATGAATATTATATCCTTAATATGAATCAACGTGAGGTGCTTGCTCTGTCCTGGCTCGGCTCCCCCTTTCTATCCTCGCGAGGACTCGGCGCTCTACGCTGACAGGTCCCAGTCCCCAGGCAGGCTTCAGCCGTCGCTGGTATGCCAGGTCGTGATGCCGTGGTCAAGACCAGGAGGTGAACGGCCCGAGGTCCGATAAGAGCCCCCGAGTCGCGATGCTCGGGAGGTCCCCTTTAGCGCTCAAGCAGCCCTCGCTGGGCGAGAAAGGAAGGCAAGTCGCCATGACAGAGCCGCACTGGGCGAGGGTTTGGCGCTGCGTTGGTCCAACTCTTGTAAGGGCGTGACTTATCTCTTGAGTTTGGTGTAGTTCCTCGATGAAGCGCCCGGCCCGAGTGGCAGCTCAGGCGCTGTTGGGTTAGGTCCTCGCGAGCTCCTTCCCACTCCCCCGCACTTTCCTTAATGCTCTACGTCCTCAGGTCCCGGCCCTCGAGCGAGCTCAGCCGCCACTGGTATGACAGGTCGCGATGTCGTGGGTCAAGGCCAGGGGGTGAGGGATGGAGAGCCAGTAAGAGCCCATGAGTCGCGATGCTCAGGTACCCCCCTTTTAACGTGCAAGCGGTTCGTGCCGGAGAGAGGGTGAGGCAGCTCGCGACGTCCTTGACGTTGCTCCTGGAGTAGGTCCTACACACCAATCATGAAGAGAAACAAGACCTATTGTTACGGTTGCCAGCCAACCTTCGGTCACTCCGAGGGAGTGATTGGGGCACTGAGGGGCTGGTGAGGTGGCACCTTGTGGGGCTGCCGCGGCTAGAGCTCGACCACTCAGGTTTATCGGCATTGCAGGGACGGACCCGTGCGCAAATGTCGTGCCAGAGCGAGTAGCTCCATAGGTAGGCGTCAATCGAGCAGGCGATTAGGTCGGGTGTGTTAAGCACGCAGGAGGAAATTCATTTAAATAGACGCGAGAAAAGAAAACGCCGCTGGGCCAGGCCCGAGCAGCTCGAGGATGATGCAGCCCGAGGGACGCCCCCAACAAGGTAAGTAAAGAGCATAAGCAAAACAGATACATGCCGCAGGGATGGACCCACGCGACCTGGGAATGATGCGGCCCTGTGGGCGCTCCCAGCTAAAAACGGGACTTAGAAAGATGTCACCTGGTGCCGTTGAAGATGAAGTGATGCTGAAGAAGTGGGCGATGCGCGATGAAGACGTCGATCCTCACAAGCCCCCAGGCCCAAGAGCCTCGGGAGGCTCCGGAGGCATAGGTGGGTTCCCGAGGGCCATCTCCATCTCCGCCAGGACCGCACGATGCCTGACCTCCTGAGCCTCCAGAATGCTCCTCGGCAGGCGCTGATGAGCGGCGACCGCGTTCGACAGGCCGAAAGGCACGCGAACATAGCTGTGAGGTGGACCCTCGCAACGCCCCACGCGTGAAGGCCAGAGGAGCTCCTGAGACGCGGCTCGGTTGGGCCCTGGCACGTCGATGCAGACGCGCAGCCCACCATCCTCGCCTGGATGTGGGGCTATGTTGGGCAAGCGGCGGCTGCCGCGCATGACTCTCGACTCATGTAGCTACTGAGTGTTGCTTGCGATGAACTCCTGAGGGTTTGGTCTTCCTTGCCTTGTACCTTCCTGAGGGAAATGTGCCTGGAAGCACCCCTCCAAGTGGTGCCCGAGCGCCTCCCTCGCGACCTTGGCAAAGTCGGTGGCTCTCCAAGAAAGAGCCCCCGAGCCCTGCCTGAGGAGGGCGCCAGGCGCGCCTTCCTATGCGAGAGAGGGTGGCGCTCCCTGATTGGGCGTAGATCCTGACGTAACACCTCCGGAGGCTCCTGCCTCCTTATGGCTTGGGTCAGGCGAAACCTTCTTCTTCTTAAGGGTCGCCTCGGGAAGCCTTCCGTTCCTGTGGTCCGGGTCTTCGATTGCTGCGGCTTGGAACACGCGCTCAAGTGAACACACTGCGTCCCTTTCTTCACAGGGTACGGTGATGACTCCATCGCTTCCTGGCATCTTAAGGACATTGTATCCATGGTGAGTCACCGCCATGAACTTGGCCAGGGCTGGGTACCCGAGAATGGTGTTGTATGGCAGACATATGTGGGCGACATCGAAGTCGATGAGCTCGGTGCGGTAGTTGTTGCGCTGTCCGAAGGTGACTGGAAGGCGAACCTGCCCTATGGGAACAGTGGAACCATCAGTGACTCCTGAGAATGGCTTGGTTGGCTGAAGCTGATCGTACATCACTTGGAGATTGTCGAACGTCTCGACGGACATGATGTTGAGTCCTGCTCCGCCGTCGATGAGGGTCCTGGTGACCTGCACATTGCTGATGACTGGGGAGCAAAGCGTCGAGAGGACTCCGGCTGTTGCCGCGCACTTGAGCTGATCCGCTGAGTTGAACGTGATAGCGCATGCAGACCACCTGAGAGGGCGCGTGGCCTCAAGCTTGGGGAGGACTACATTCACCTCGCGAGCAAACTGCTTGAAAATGCGCTGTGAGGCTGGGGCCTGCGCGCCACCCAAGATGCAAGCGATTGCGCGCGGCTCCTGGAAGCCCCCACCCCCCTCGTCTTGATGTTGGTCTTCGTTCCTCCTTGGTGGTGGTGGCAAAGGAGGAAGGCCTGCGCTGCCGTACGGGCGATCCTCTCAAGGCTGATCTCTCCAGCCTCCCTCGCGAGGCTGGTCCTGCCAGCGATCCTCGCGAGGTCGGTCACGCAACCCTTGCCGAGGGCCACGGTCTTCCCATCGTCCGCCACCTCTTCCTCCTCCTCGGCCATAGCCCCTGTCGTTGCGCTCGGGGCTTCGGTTGACACGTCCATCTCTCACGGCCCTGAGCTCTTGACATTCGTTGGTGTTGTGAGTGTGGAGGTCGTGGTACACGCGGTACCGGCTGCCCTTGGATGACTTAGTTTGATCCCGGCCTCGCTTGGTGTCTGGCTCCGCTGCAAGCACGGCAGCCCCCTTGCACTTCACGTCCTTGGCCTTGGGCTTCTTCTCTTCTGGGTCGGCAGCCGGGAGTTCGAGGAGGGAAAGGCGCCCTTCCTCAGCCCTGGCGCACTTGGTTGCCAAGTTGAACAGCTCCAGGGATGTGCATAGGTCTTCATGGATTGCTAGCTCCTCCTTCATCTTGATGTCGCGTACGCCATCGGAGCAGGCCGAGATGATGGCTTCTTCAGTCACCTTGGGGATCTTGAGGCGAGCGTTGTTGAAGCGCTGGATGTATTTCTGCAGGGTTTCCCCTTGCTGCTTCTTGATGCGGTGCAGATCGCTCACGGCTGGGGGCCGGTCGCGAGTGCCTTGGAAGTTGGCGATGAAGCGAGTGCGCATCTCGTCCCAGGAGGAGATTGTGCCAGGAGCCAGGTTCAGGAGCCAAGTGCGGGCCCCGTCCTTGAGCGCCATGGGAAACCAGTTCGCCATGACCCTTTCGTCTCCGTTGGCGGCTTCGATGCATAGCTCGTAGAGCTGTAGGAACTCCGCGGGGTCCGTCGTGCCATCGTAGCGAGGGGGCAGGTCAGGCTTGAATTTGCCTGGCCATGCGATGCCGCGTAGCTCGGGGGTGAAGGCGCTACAGCCTTCTGTGGGCCACCGGTGCCTTTTGCTAGTGCTGGGCTTGTTTCTGGGGATTACCGCGTGCCGCCGCTTGGAGTAGCGCGGGGTCTTGGCGTGGAGGTGCAGGGACGCGATCTTGGCGCACCGGCGCTGGGAGCGCGCGAGCACATTCTTGGGGACGAGGGATCTCTTGGTAGCTCCTTTCTTGCTGTGCGGGTGTCGGACGTGGAGGGTCTCGGCCTGGGGCTGCGCGCCTTGGAGCTAGGGAGCCTTCTTGGGGAGGAGGTGGGGGACGCGCCTCCTGATCCCCGCCTCCTGCCGGAATGGAGGGCGGGGTAGCGAGAAGGACGGCAAGGGGGAGCCCCCTGCGGTGTTGACGAGCTTGGTGATGCGGGCGAGCCAGTCCTCGTAGAGGTCGTTGACGGGGCGGTAGTGCAAGAGCTCTCTTGCCAGGAGAAGCGCGGCGTGCGCGTCCGCGGGGGCGCGACGGGTGTAGGACGACGAAGCGGCTGGAGTCAGTGACGGTGTGGCGGTGCGGCCCTCCCATCGTACCGAAGGATGCTGGGAGGAGGCCTGCTGCTCGTTCCCCGCCGGGCTGGTGGCGGCGTTGGCGGCAGGCGACGGGGAACGATGAGGACATCCGCCGACGAGCGCCCTCTAGGCAACGTGGGTGGCGAGAGCAGCCCGGCACTCGACGCGAGCCCGACGAGCGTCAGCCAGGGACACGACGGAAGATCGTACGCGAACAGCGGAAGAAAGATTTCGGCGCACCCCTACCTAGCGCACCAAAAGTCGGATTTCGGGTTCCGGCAGACCCTTGAGGTTCGAACACTGGGGTGCGCGCGGAGATCTCTCCCCTACCGATCTATGTCCAATCTCCTCACGTGATCTAAGCTGGAAACAACGAACAACACAAGGGACACGAGGTTTATACTGGTTCGGGCCACCGTTGTGGTGTAATACCCTACTCCAGTGTGCGGTGTGGTGGATTGCCTCAGGAGCTGATGATGAACAGTACAAGGTAAGAACAGCCTCGCGAGAGGTGTTCTTGAGCTGGTGCGATGAACTACTAGGGTGAGTTCAGTCGCCTCTCTCTCTCTCTGCTAGAGTTCTACCAGATCTCTCTCTGTCTCTCTCTCTTTTTCGGTCCCTCCTTCGGTTGTTTCTTACTCTGTGGTGGCTAGCTCTATTTATAGAGGCCCTGAGCCTCTCCCCAAATAATGAGCAGGAAGGGCGCCAACAATTGGCCATTTTGAAGGGGAACATCTAGTACAAGTTATCCTGACCAAAGGTGGTCTTCGGCTGCCAAAAGCTCTGGTGATGACGCCGTCTTGGGCTCCACGGTGACCTCTATCCTGCCGCTCTGTTGGTCTTGGTCTTGTTGCATCGGAATGGTAACCTTTGCCCGATGCCTTGGCCTGTCACTACAAAAAAAAATACACTTCCGTGATGATACGTGTTTGTCACAGTAGGTCGCTTTTTTGTCATGCATGTACATCCATGACAAATTTATGAGAGAATCAAGATAGTCATACCTGTGCTGTCGTAGAAGTGTTCCATGACATTACCAAAATTATCATCATGGAAGTGTCCACTTCCATGACGATAAATCGCGCGTCATAGAAGTGATTTCATCAAGGGTGACCGACATGTGGCATCCACTGTAACGGAATGCCGTTAAGCTATCGGGTCGGGTTTTGGATCCGATAACCCGTTAACAGCCCCGACCAATGGGGATTTTCCACGTGTAAAATCATCATTGGCTAGAGGAAACACGTGCCAGCTCATCGTTGGGACAGATGTCATCCACTCATTGGACAGGAGGCGCCTATGATAGGTCGACACGTGGCACGGCCCAACAATGGCCCATTCTGGTGAAAAAGGCCCGCCCAGTAAAAATTAGCAGGCCAGCCCATATAAGGCATACTTGTGTCAGGTCCATTTAAGCCCACGACCCATACGAGATGTGCCAATTCGGCCCGTTAAAGATTTGACACCATTGCAGCCCATCGTCAGTTCGAGCCCGTTAACAACCCGCTATATATTTGGGCTCAATATCGGCCCGATGAGATTTCAGCCTGTTAACGACCCATTTAATGGATGGGCCAATTTTTAGGATGTACATCTTTCGGCCTTTTAGCGACCCATTTAAATGTTGGGCTAATTTCTGGCCCGGTGTGTCTTTCAGCCTGTTGACGGCCCATAAATCTGATGGGCCATTTGTAGTCGGACTTGAGTTTCGGCCTTTTAGCGGCCCATTTAAGTGTTGGGCCAATTTCTGCCCCGGTGTCACTTTCAGCCTATTGACGACCCATAAATCAGTTGGGCCAATTGTAGTCGGACCTGAGTTTTGGCCTTTTAGCGACCCATTTAAATGTTGGGCCAATTCCCGGGCGTGTGTGCCTTTCGGCCTGTTAACGGACCATAAATGAGTTGGGCAATTTGTAGTCGACCTTAGTTTTGGCCTCTTAACGGCCCATTCCCTTCATGGTCCAATACCAGCCTGGTTTCTCTTTCGGCCTGCTAAAGGCCCACAACACAGTTGGGCCATTTACAATACGACCTGACTTTCGTCCTCTTAGCGGCCCATGCTCTTCATGGTCCAATACAAGCCCGCTGTCTCTTTCGGCCTGCTAAAGGCCTACAATATAGTTGGGTCATATGTAGCCCAAACTTAGTAATGGCATGTTAACGGCCCGTGAAATAAATTGGGGCCACCTGTTGCCCGCTTCAATGTCGGCCTGTTAACGACCCGGGAGGTAAGAGGGCCGACCATTAACTTTTGGCCTATTAATGGCCCATTAACTTAATGGGCCCACTAAAGTTCGTTCATGTCTTTAGGCCAAATTAGATAATTTGAGCCCATTACGACAAGCAAAGGTACGACATACAGGGAATAACGTTGCACATCCAGAATATATTACAGGAAATTACATTCACTGGGCAATCAAAGATTGATGCCAGTGCAAATAAATGAGCAGAACCTAACCATCTACAACGTCACAATCTGCAACCTCAGCACAGATGACGCCCATAAGCATGTGGTCAAGTTCTTGCTGCTTTGCCACACTGTCTCTGAAAACATTGATCAGTTGTTGTGTCGCACGACTCTGCACCTCTGATTCATCCACCATTTCCATCATTGCTTCAGCCATTGCTTCACAAACATACATTTATTCCATCGCATTCGAGATAGAGGATACTGAACAGATTCAGATGGCGATTTTGGCAGGCTTGTATTATTGATAGTGGAGAGTGTCTTGAGCACTGCATCATAACATAAGTTAGGACGGGAACCAAACAGATTAATCATGAGTTATTGCCATATTACCTGGCCTAGATTTACTAGAAAGAAACAATGGGTGTCGTGGTTCTAAGTCTGACAGTAGAGTGGGGGGTAGGTATGGAGAGGCAAGGTTCTAGCTATGGAGAAGTTGTAAACACAAGAGATGTACGAGTTCAGGCCCTTCTCGGAGGAAGTAAAAGCCCTACGTCTCGGATCCCGGAGGCCGTCGAGTGGATTGTGTGTATATGAGTTACAGGGTGCCGAACCCTTCTGCCTGTGGAGGGGGGTGGCTTATATAGAGTGCGCCAGGACCCCAGCTAGCCCACATAATGAAGGGTTTAAGGGACATTAAGTCCGGGGCGTTACTGGTAACGTCCCACATAAAGTGTCTTAACTACCATAAAGTCTACTTAACTACAGGCCGTTGCAGTGCAGAGTGCCTTTTGACCTCCTGGTAGTCGAGTGAGTCTTCGTGGTCGAGTCCTTCAAGTCAGTCGAGTGAGTCCCTCGTTGGTCGACTGGAAGGTGACCTCTTCTAAGGGTGTCCTTGGGCAGGGTACTTAGATCAGGTTTGTGACCCTACCCTAGGTACATGACTCCATCATTAGCCCCCGAATGGATTGAGGCTTCGAGTGAGGAAGGAGTTGATGTTGTTTCCGATTAACCTTTGCACACTGGTCGTGCGTTGTTCTGGACCAAAGAATCTCTTCGTTGATAGTGAGCAACTTGTCTTCAGTCGACTCGATCCATTCTTTTCTTTCGTCGAGTGATCTTTCGGGCTTCGACGATTTCCGAGCGACGGATCGCAGGAAATCCCGCGCCTGACAGACCGATCTGCCGTTCGCGGATTCCGCGGGATGCGAAATTTGGGGAAACGCGCGAAGCGGAGCGGACCGCGGCGTTCGGATGGGACGGGACATAGACGCCTCGATCCCCGCGCCGCTTTCTTCGCCACGTATCCCGCCTGCATAACTGTTCCAGGATATGATTAGATCGATCGGGCCCACCTGTCATCCACTCGGAAGGGACCTTATAAATGCGCCCGGCGAGGGTTTTTTGAACAGTGCCTCAGCATTCTCTTTCTCTGCTCCCTTCGTCTCCGCCCAACGCGCTCGCTCTCGCCTCCGCACAACTTCTCCTCGCGCGTCTCACCGGCAACCATGGCCAAGGAGAAGACGGCGGCGCTGGAACGCGCGAAGAAGGCGTCGGCGACGGAGAAGGCGAAGGGGAGATCCACCAGCCGCGGCGGGTCTTCGTCTAGATCCCGCCTGCCGAAGGGCTGGGTCCAGGGAGATTGGATCCAGTCGACCATCACGGAGAAGGACCTCCTCGACATGGCCAACGAGGGCCTGATCCCTCATGGAGCTGCAAGGCTTCCGGGGAAAGAATGGCAGCCCCAGCCGGAGGAAGGTGAGTGCGTGCTGCTGGCTACCCATGTCGACCGCGGATTTTCTTTGCCGCCGAGTATTTTCTTCCGTGGTTTCTTGAACTTCTTTGGAGCGCAACTCCACCACTTTACCCCGAATTCTATCGCCTATCTTGCCGCATTCGTGTCCATGTGTGAGGGTTTTCTGGGCTGTCGACCGCACTGGGGCTTGTTCAAGCATATATTCACGTGTCGCTCTCAGACCGTGAAGAAGGCGAGCCCAGGCGACGAAAGAACCCGAGTTGTCCAAATGTGTGGGGGCCTGGGGATCCAGGTGAGGAACAAGAGCACCTTCCCAGCCATGACATTTCCCGAGTCAGTCAGAGGCTGGCAGTCGACCTGGTTCTACTGCCAGGATCAGTCGACGCCGGGGCAGTCGAGTGGACTCCCTCAGTTTACCATGGACCGAGTGAACAAGCCCTCCTCTCTGAAGTTGATTCCGGAGGAGAAAGCTGACGTGAAGATGTTGATGGAGCGCGTAGTACAGTTGGTTCGGGAGGGAGTGACGGGCATGGATCTCCTGGAGGTTTTCCTTAGGCGTCGTATCCAGCCCCTTCAGTTCCGGAGCCATTGCATGTGGTTGTACTGTGGGACTGAGGATGAGACTCGGGTCCATCCAGAAGCAGTCGACGATGCCACTCTGGAAAGGTGGATGGCCGCCGTTACCGGAAACAAGGATAACCCACGCGGAGCCAGAAGGATTCCTCCACTCGACCACCACAGTGATCCAAACAAGGTATGCCTGCTCTGCTCCCCACTGTGTTCTTGTCATATTCATTTCTGTTTATTCTGCCAATCGGTCGATTGATCTTTGTCTTGATGTCTATCAGGCCCTCACCGAGCTGTACTCGATGCCCAATGGAGCACAGGCTCCGACTGAGGAGGGTGAAGCGAGTGGGGGCGAGAGCCAGGAGGAGGAGTGGGACTCGGACGTTGCTGAGGATGATGATGACGATGACGACGATGACGGTGATGAAGATGATGCTGAAGACGAGGAAGAAGAGGAGGAGGAGGTCGTACCACCGCGCTCGGAAAGGCGGTCGAAGCTTGTCCACGACCCTGCGACTGAACGTGGCAAGGGGGTTGCGACCGTTGCACAGTCGACCAAGCGCCCTCGGACCACCTCTCCGGCGCCGACTGAAAAGGCGTCGAAGCAGCCCAGGGTGGCTCCGTCAAAGCCGACCAAGCTCCTGCCGAAGATGAAGGTGTCCATCCCCACCATATCAGGGTAATCATGCTGCTTAAGTCTTCTTATTTTGTACGAACTTTATCTCTGGCTGGCGCTGGGGTTAGTCGACTGATTCTTTGGAGTTGCAGTGCTGCTACTTCCGAGACCTCAGCCCGGGCTGATGACCATGAGATGGAGGACGCAGCAACCTCAAAACCAGGTACTATACTCTTAACGCCGTTTTTAGTCGACTGACTTATGATCTATAATCCTGATTCTTCTCTGTAGCTCCACCCAATGTTGTTATCACTCTCCCAGATGATGATGAAGATGAGGAACCGCTGAAGCACAGAAGGAGTAGGAAAACGTCTGCCAGCAGGGTGCCCCAGGATGTGACGGCGCCTGAGACTCTGGTTGCGGAGGAGGAGAACACCACTCGACACACTGTGTCCTTCGCAGATCCACTGACGAGTGCTCAGCAGCCCTCCCTCTTCACGACGCACCACGTCCCAGAGGACCAAGCTGGCGCCGCGAAGGAGGCGATACGCCAGGCAGGGATCATGATGGAGCAGTTAAGGACCATCCGGGATGCGAGCCAGGCAGCTTACGACGCCAGTTCCGCCCTTCAAAGCAATGTTCAGGTCAGTCGACCATCGCCTGTTCTGTTAGGATATGCTATCAAAAACTTTTCTTTCCAACATCTATGGTAGTCACCCAGTGGGTGTGTCGATTTAGACTCCGTGTTAGCGGGGGCACGCTGAGTGCACCCGCTGGGTGTAGTCCCCAAGGCTAAGGTCGACTGCTGGCAGTCGGCCTTAGGCTTTATAATTTCAGTCTTTCCGTCATCCGACTATGGCGAATGGATTTCGAAAGCCGGTCGACTGGTCGACTGGTCGACTCTGTCTTCAATAGGATTAGTGGGGGCACGCTGAGTGCACCCACTGGGTGTAGTCCCCGAGACTGTGGTCGACTGCTTGCAGTCGATTACAGTCTTTAAAGAATACATCATTTTTTTTTTTTGAGGTCGACTGGTCGACTCTATCTTCGATAGGATTAGTGGGGGCACGCTGAGTGCACCCACTGGGTGTAGTCCCCGAGACTACGGTCGAATGCTTGTATTCGGCTGTAGTCTTAGAAACGTGTGATTTTTCCTTTTTCACTCGGAAGTGAATTATATTTGACATTTAGTCGATTGGTTCTTCGCAGAACTCCTGTGATCTTGTGGCTCGCTACTCTGAGCTGGAAAACAAGCACATTCAGCTCGAGCTGAATTTGAAGCTGGTTCAGGAGAATCTGACGAAGGCAAAGGAGGAGACCGAAGGTATGTTTGGTGAGACCTTGACGACTGCTTTTTCCCTTCGTTTGTTTCAAAATCTGATCTTGCTGTAACTTGCAGGTAAGGTAAGGGAGGCCCAACAGAAAAAAGACCTTGAATTAGCTGAGAAGATCAAGCTTGCTGACGAGAAGTTAGCTTCAGTCACCAAGCTTGAACAAGACAATACCAATCTGAAAGCTGCTCTTGGGATCGCCAACAAGGAAGTCAGTCGACTGAAAACTGATAAAGCTGCCCTGACCGACCAAGTCAGTAAGTTGACTGGGAAGAAAAATGATCTGGAGGCCTTCCTGAGTGGTCTTGCCAAGAAGCTGTTCCTTATGCTTGAAGGTAAACCTCTATGCTCGGTAATCATTTCCAATCGTGGTTTTTCCATTCGACCATCGCCTTGACTCGGTGATCGTCCTTGCAGAATTTTGTCAAAACTTTGAAGAAGAAACTAGCCGGCTGGAACCAAACCTCGACCCCGTCAATTCTCCGGTGAACGACGAAGTTGCCATGAATGTTTTCCGACTGGAGTCCCGTGTTGCAGCTGTCGTGGACTATCTTGCAAGGCTGAAGGTCGCCACATCTCGCATCGACTCGACGCTCTGGCCCGGGGAGACACTTCAGAATGACCTCGAGTCGCTGATGGCTCGCTTGAACACGATCCCTGGTCGAGTGCAGGAGTGGAAAAAGTCCTCGGCTCGGTGCGGTGCAGATGTTGCTCTGTGTCTGGCCCGAGTTCACTGCAAAGATGCGCGAGAAGAGAAGCTGGCGGCCCTCCGGGTGGCCAACACCAAGAAACACGACTTCAGGTCCTTTATGGAAACTTTCCTTGCGGCTGCCACTCGGATCGCGGATGGAATTGATCTTGATGAGTTTGTTGCACCTTCCAGCCCTCCACAGGAGGGGTAAAAAACTTCTTCTAAGCTCGACGCTTTAAATTTGCCTCGGTATGCCGAGTGGAGTTGTAACCGATAAACTTTAACAGGTCTAGTGCCTGAGCACTTTCGGTTCCTTTTGGTATCGATCCCAACTTGAACTTGGTGTTTGAATAAGATTGCTTTTGGCTCGAAAATGTCTTTGCAGGCCCAAAGCAAGACGCTTACTGCAGTCGACTTATTCCTTAGTCCACTTAGGCGAGCACTGGGCTGCAGCTAAGCCCCCGAGTGAGAGGTTTGCTCTTCACTCGGTAGGATTTTGATAACTTAGGCGAGCACAGGACTGCAGCTAAGCCCCCGAGTGAGAGGTTTGCTCTTCACTCGGTAGGATTTTTATATCTTAGGCGAGCACTGGGCTGCAGCTAAGCCCCCGAGTGAGAGGTTTGCTCTTCACTCGGTGGGATTTTGATAACTTAGGCGAGTACTTAGACTGCAGCTAAGCCTCCGAGTGGAAGTCTGGCTTACCACTCGGTAGGATTTTCATAACTTAGGCGAGTACTTGGACTGCAGCTAAGCCTCCGAGTGAGAGGTTTGCTCTTCACTCGGTAGGATTTCGGTAACTTAGGCGAGTACTTGGACTGCAGCTAAGCCCCCGAGTGGGGAGGTTTGCTCTTCACTCGGTAGGATTTCAATAACTTAGGCGAGTACTTGGACTGCAGCTAAGCCCCCGAGTGGGAGGTTTGCTCTTCACTCGGTAGGATTTTTATATCTTAGGCGAGCACTGGGCTGCAGCTAAGCCCCCGAGTGAGAGGTTTTGCTCTTCACTCGGTGGGATTTTGATATCTTAGGCGAGCACTGGCTGCAGCTAAGCCCCCGAGTGAGAGGTTTGCTCTCCACTCGGTGGGATTTTGATAACTTAGGCGAGTACTTGGACTGCAGCTAAGCCTCCGAGTGGAAGTCTGGCTTACCACTCGGTAGGATTTTCATAACTTAGGCGAGTACTTGGACTGCAGCTAAGCCTCCGAGTGAGAGGTTTGCTCTTCACTCGGTAGGATTTCGATAACTTAGGCGAGTACTTGGACTGCAGCTAAGCCCCCGAGTGAGAGGTTTGCTCTTCACTCGGTAGGATTTTGATAACTTAGGCGAGTACTTGGACTGCAGCTAAGCCTCCGAGTGGAAGTCTGGCTTACCACTCGGTAGGATTTTCATAACTTAGGCGAGTACTTGGACTGCAGCTAAGCCTCCGAGTGAGAGGTTTGGCTCTTCACTCGGTAGGATTTTGATAACTTAGGCGAAACGGATTCGCAGCTAAGCCTCCGAGTGGGAGTCTGGCTCACCACTCGGTAGGATTTTTTACAAACTTAGGCGGAACGGATTCGCGGCTAAGTCACCCACTGAGGGGGGATTTTATTGGACAAAATAAAAAGTGACAAAAATTATGGAGGAACTATGACACTATTATTTTGAGGTCCATGAACTACAGAAGTACTTTATTGCAACTCATCCGAGTGATAAAACTTAAGTGTAAAATGGGCGGAGTAGTTCCGCGTTCCAAGCTCGGGGCTCGTCGATATTATGCTCGACGTTGTAAAGACGGTACGCCCCGTTGTGAAGAACTTTGGTGACGATGAAGGGTCCTTCCCAAGAAGGAGCAAGCTTGTGTTGTTTCTTCTGATCCACTCGGAGAACTAAATCTCCTTCTTGGAAGGCTCGACCTCTCACATTTCTGGCGTGGAAACGACACAAATCTTGTTGGTAGATGGTCGACCGGATCAGAGCCATCTCCCTTTCTTCCTCTAAAAGGTCGACTGCGTCCTGCCATGCTTGTTCAGCTTCTGCTTCGTTGTAGATTTCAACTCGAGGAGCATTGTGGAGAAGATCACTCGGCAAGACTACTTCAGCTCCGTAGACCAAGAAGAATGGAGTTCTTCCGGTCGACCGATTAGGTGTGGTCTGCAGTCCCCAAAGCACTGAGGGAAGTTCGTCGACCCAAGCTCCAGCTGCATGCTTGAGATCACGCATCAGTCGAGGTTTCAATCCCTTGAGAATCAGGCCATTGGCTCGCTCCGCTTGTCCATTCGACTGCGGATGGGCGACTGAAGCGTAGTCGACTCGTGTGCCTTGAGAGTTACAGAAATCTCTGAATTCCTCCGAGTCAAAGTTCGACCCATTATCCGTAATGATGCTGTGAGGGACTCCATATCTGAATATTAGTTCCCTGATGAAGCTAACAGCAGTACCGACGTCAAGGTTCTTGATTGGTTTAGCCTCAATCCACTTGGTGAACTTGTCGACTGCCACCAGCACATGCGTGAAGCCACTTCGCCCTGTTCTCAAAGGACCGACCATGTCCAACCCCCATACTGCGAAAGGCCAGACGAGTGGAATGGTCTTCAGGGCTGATGCAGGCTTGTGCGACATATTCGAGTAAAACTGACATCCCTCGCACTTATCTACTATCTCCTTTGCCATCTCATTCGCCTTTGGCCAGTAAAATCCGGCTCGGTATGCTTTGGCCACGATAGTCCGAGAGGACGCATGATGACCGCAGGTCCCCGAGTGAATATCATTAAGGATGATTCGACCTTCTTCTGGCGTTATGCACTTCTGACCAACTCCAGTCGCGCTTTCTCTGTATAACTGTCCTTTGATTACGGTAAAAGCCTTAGATCGACGGACGATCTGTCGAGCCTCTTCCTCATCCTCCGGGAGCTCTTTTCTCAGGATATATGCGATATATGGAACTGTCCAATCGGGAATGACCACCAAGATCTCCATAACCAAGTCGACTAATGCTGGGACTTCAACCTCAGTCGGATCTGTGGCACTCTTGGGCTGTGGAGCTTCTTCGGTGAAAGGATCTTCTTTGACTGACGGAGCGTGTATATGCTCCAAGAACACACCACTCGGAATGGCTTCTCTCTTGGAACCTATCTTTGCTAGATCATCAGCTGCTTGATTTTTCAGTCGGGGTATATGATGGAGCTCCAACCCCTCGAACTTCTTTTCCAGCTTCCTCACTGCACTGCAGTATCCAGTCATGGCTGGGCTTCTCACATCCCACTCCTTCATCACTTGGTTGACCACTAAATCCGAGTCGCCATAGACCATCAGGCGACGGACGCCGAGTGAAATGGCCATGCGCAACCCATATAAGAGGGCCTCATATTCTGCCTCATTGTTGGAGGAATCAAAGTGAATCTGGAGCACATATCTGAGCTTATCTCCTCTGGGGGAAAGCAGGACAACCCCAGCACCGGAACCATTCAACATCTTAGAGCCATCAAAGAACATGGTCCAATGCTCCGAGTGAACTTCAGTCGGCTGCTGCTGTTCAATCCACTCGGCGAGGAAATCTGCTATTGCCTGGGACTTAATGGCTTTCTTTGCCTCAAACTTGATATCAAGGGGAAGAAGTTCAATCGCCCATTTAGCCACTCGACCAGTTGCATCTCTGTTGTGTAAAATCTCTGATAGTGGAGCGTCGCTGACAACTATGATGGAGTGATCAGAGAAATAATGAGCAACCTTCTTTGTGGTCATGTATATTCCATACACAAGCTTCTGATAATGAGGATATCTCTGCTTGGATGGAGTCAAGACTTCAGACAAATAATACACTGGGCGCTGAACTTTGAGAGCTTTTACTTCTTCTTCCCGCTCGACCGTAAGCACAGTACTGACGACTTGTCCTGTGGCTGCGATATAGAGCAACAGAGGCTCTTTGCTGATTGGAGCAGCAAGCACCGGCTAGGTGGAGAGCAGAGCTTTTAGCTCGGCAAACGCTGCATCAGCTTCTGGAGTCCACTCGAACTTGTCTGCCTTCTTCATCAGTCGGTAAAGAGGCAATGCCTTTTCACCGAGTCGTGAGATGAATCGACTTAATGCGGCCAAGCATCCAGTAAGCTTCTGGACATCGTGCACTCGCACAGGGCGTTTCATTCGGAGAATAGTGCCGATCTTCTCTGGATTAGCGTCGATTCCTCGTTCGGAAACGAGAAAACCGAGTAACTTGCCACCAGGAACTCCAAATGTGCACTTTGATGGATTGAGCTTGATATCATACCTTCGGAGGTTGGCAAATGTTTCGGCGAGGTCAGCGAGCAGGTCGGAACCTTTTCGTGACTTGACGATGATATCATCCATATACGCTTCCACATTCCGACTGATTTGAGTGTGTAGACACTTCTGAATCATTCGCATAAATGTGGCTCCGGCATTCTTGAGGCCGAATGGCATGGTGATATAGCAGAAGCACCCGAACGGAGTGATGAAAGCTGTTTTTACCTCGTCGGGTCCATACAGACGGATCTGGTGGTACCCGGAGTAGGCGTCTAGAAAAGACAGTCTCTCGCATCCCGCGGTCGAGTCAACAATTTGATCTATGCGAGGGAGAGGAAAATGATCTTTCGGGCAGGCCCGGTTGATGTGCTTGAAATCAATGCACATTCGGAGTGATTTGTCCTTCTTAGGAACCATGACGACATTAGCGAGCCACTCGGAGTGGTATATCTCTCGGATAAATCCTGCCACCAACAGTCGAGCCACTTCCTCACCAATGGCTTTTCTCTTCTGGACGGCGGACCGCCGAAGATGCTCTTTGACTGGTTTTGCAGATGAGTCGACTCTTAGGCGATGCTCAGCCAGTCCCCTGGGAACACCTGGCATGTCAGCGGGCTTCCATGCAAAAATGTCCCAGTTCTCACGGAGGAACTGGATGAGCGCTTCTTCCTATTTCGGGTCGAGTGTTGTGGAGATGTGGGTCGGAGCTGCATCGGGGTCGGTCGGGTGAATGTGAACAGGCTTCATCTCACCGGACGATTGAAATGCAGACTCTGTGGCGGGTTTCTTCGATCGCAGCAAGTCACTCGGATCTGCGTTTTGCTTGTATTCTTCGAACTCGACCGCTGTCACCTGGGAATCAGCAATCTTTGAGCCTTTCTGGAAGCACTCTTCTGCCTTTTTCCGATCACCGGTGATAGTGATCACTCCTTTGGGGCCGGGCATCTTCAATTTGAGGTACACGTAACATGGTCGAGCCATGAACCGTGCATAAGCTGGTCTCCCCAAAATGGCATGATATGCACTCTGAAAATCCACGACCTCGAATGTCAACTTCTCTTTGCGAAAATGTTTCGAATCGCCAAACACCACGTCCAGAGCTATTTGGCCGAGTGACTCGGCCTTCTTTCCTAGTATAACTCCATGGAATCTCATGTTACTGGTGCTCAGTCGGGACATCGGAATGCCCATTCCTTTCAGTGTGTCTGCATACAGCAAATTCAGCCCACTACCACCGTCCATAAGCACTTTTGTCAGTCAAGTGCCTTCAACAACTGGATCGACCACCAAAGCTTGCCTCCCAGGGGTGGCAATATGAGTCGGGTGATCAGATTGGTCGAAGGTGATGGGTGTTTGGGACCATTTCAGATAATTTGCTTTTGCTGGGGCAACCATGTTCACCTCACGGTTAATAACTTTCAATCGACTCTTGCTCTCCACATCTGCAAAGATCATCAGAGTAGAGTTGATATGCGGATATCCTTCCTCACTGTCCTCCTTGTCTTCGGCCTTGTCCGACTCCTTCTCCTTGTTATTAGACTGTTTTCCCTGAAACTGCTGGATCAGGAGTCGACATTGGCGAGTGGTGTGCTTCGGGTAGATGATATTCCCCTCTTCATCTTTCTTCGTGTGGATGTGACACGGCATATCCATCACGTCGTTCCCTTCTTTATCCTTTACCTTCTTAGGGTTCCAGGATCCTTTTGGTTTCCCTTTAAACTTTCCCTGAGTCACGGCCAGAGCCTCTCCAGGAGCTGCCGGTTCAGCCTTCCGCTTCTGTTTCCGACTGGTGTTTCCCTTTTCCGACTGACTCGGCTTGTGCTTGCCGCTTCGGAGTCGGTCTTCTTCTTCGCCGTTGGCGTACTTGGTAGCAATCTCCATCATCCGACTCAAGGTCATGTCACCGGTTCGACCAAACTTCAAACTCAATTCTCTGTTCTTGACGCCATCTTTAAAGGCGCAGACTGCCTGATGATCAGACACATTCTCCACAGTATGGTGCAAAGTGATCCATCTCTGAATATACTCTCTGAGAGTCTCATTGGTCTTCTGCACGCAGACTTGCAACTCCGTCAGTCCAGCCGGTCGCTTGCAAGTTCCTTCAAACGTTCTGATGAACACTCGGGACAGATCTTCCCAAGTGTAAATGCTGCTAGGAGGTAATTGAGTCAACCATGCCCTGGCAGAACCTTCCAGCATGAGGGGCAAATGCTTCATGGCCACCTCGTCGTTCCCACCACCAATCTGAACCGCCACTCGGTAGTCCTCAAGCCAAGTTTCAGGCTTAGACTCACCAGTGAACTTGCTGACTCCTGTTGCCAACCTGAAATTGGGAGGGATAACTGCGGCTCTGATAGCTCTGCTGAAACATTCAGGACCAGAAACATGCACTCGACTGCTTGTGGGCGCATCTCTGTCGAGTCCACCTCGATGGGCTCTGTTCCGGTCAACCAAACCTTGCACGATAATGGATCGCGCGTTGAAGCCTGGTTCTCTGGGCTCGACTGGAACTCTTTGCCCCGCACTGAACTGACGTCCGTCATCTTGCTGCCGAGGAGCATAAGACCCACCCCTCGGAGGGGAATTGGGCACTCGACGCCTATCATCTCGGTCGAGTCGGTCACCATATTGGTCTCACCGATTCTCGCGCCCTTCACGCCGCGGAGGCGATCTGGGACTGTGAGCCGACTGAACCGTATTCGCAGCGACGGATCGACTGTGAATTCTGTTGCGCGACTGCGACACGGCCGAATTCTGATCTCCTGCTGCCCGGAGCAGATCCCTGATCTGCATCAAGCCTCTGCCAGCTTCCGACTGAGAGGGCTGGATGGACTCTGCTATACGGGTCGCAGCTGCCAAATTCTGGATTGGGTTCGATATACCTGAGTCGGCGGGAAGAGTTGACGTCGACTGGTGTCAGGAACTCGTTGCCGCGCGCGCTCGTCGAGTGCTCGCTGAAGATTCTCCAGTCGAGTGCGTTCGGCCAAATTGGCCAAACGTGCCTCCTCCAAGGCGCGAGCCTCGGGAGTTTCTCCTGCGATGGGAGTACGCATGACATCCACGTTCCTGCGGCGAAGTTCTTCTCTTTGCAGAGAGTCGAGTGGCTCGGGCTGGTACTCTTCGTGGTCTCGCGCGGGGTCACCTCCGTCGCCTGCTCCACCATCACGGGCGAAGCCAGGGGGACTGCGGGGCCCGTCGACCATCAGGATTTCCGCCGCTGGATCACTGCTATCGCACTCGGATGCGGTCTCTAGGGAGCCAGTCGACAGATCGAACAGGCCATAGAGAGATTCGTCGGGCTCGATTGCCGCAACTTGGGTGGTGGCCGTCTGGCGAGCCACCGCGTGCCTCACCCACCGCTGAATCCTCGACCGGCCTGAGCGCTTGCACTGGCGGGAGACCGAGAGGGTGGTTGATGGGGATGTCGACCGATACGGGGTCGACGGTTGCCGCAGCAGAACGCCGCGGACACATGCGCGAAAATGCATCGCACCGCGGACGGGGAGCGCATCAACGTCGAGTGGAGCCTCCTGGAGCCAGGCGGAGTCGTCGGCGATGAAGGTGAGAGCGCCGAGACGGATCTCTCGACCCTCGACCAAAACTCCAGCAGCCACCATGATGAAAGTACTCGGAAGAATCGCAACTTCTCCACAAAATTGCTAAAAACACCTGCCCCAAGGTGGGCGCCAACTGTCGTGGTTCTAAGTCTGACAGTAGAGTGGGGGGTAGGTATGGAGAGGCAAGGTTCTAGCTATGGAGAAGTTGTAAACACAAGAGATGTACGAGTTCAGGCCCTTCTCGGAGGAAGTAAAAGCCCTACGTCTCGGAGCCCGGAGGCGGTCGAGTGGATTGTGTGTATATGAGTTACAGGGTGCCGAACCCTTCTGCCTGTGGAGGGGGGTGGCTTATATAGAGTGCGCCAGGACCCCAGCCAACCCACGTAATGAAGGGTTTAAGGGACATTAAGTCCGGGGCGTTACTGGTAACGTCCCACATAAAGTGTCTTAACTAACATAAAGTCTACTTAACTACAGGCCGTTGCAGTGCAGAGTGCCTTTTGACCTCCTGGTAGTCGAGTGAGCCTTCGTGGTCGAGTCCTTCAAGTCAGTCGAGTGAGTCCCTCGTTGGTCGACTGGAAGGTGACCTCTCCTAAGGGTGTCCTCGGGCAGGGTACTTAGATCAGGTCTGTGACCCTACCCTAGGTACATGACTCCATCAATGGGGTTGCCTTGCTGTTTTCAGAGTTTGTCTTCTTATCTTCAGCAGCCTGCACAAAATTAACACACTAGCATTGCTATCATTGGCCAAGTCAGATAATAGGAAAGCAACATTGACACAACGAACGTTTGGGCAACTAGCCTACACCAAATTAACACAATATGGCACAACTATCATCAGCCAGGCAAGGTAATACGAAAGCAACATTGACACAATGAATGAATGGGCAACTAGAGAAGCACTACAATTCAGTAATGTGCGTTATATGAGATAGCACATTCATGCAGCTTAGTATGCAAAACTACCAGGCATTTTTCCTTACAAAAATCAACATTGGCGCCTTTAACATTTTGCTACAACTAATTTTAGATCAGATAAAGGTTAGATACAGGCCGATTAACAAAATACATGCTGATCTAAAAATATAGTGATATACAACAGGTACTTACATCAGCACTGGAGCACAGAGAATTCCCGCAAGATATTTTCCTCTAATACGATCCCAATGGAGGAAGTCTTGTATCATTTAACCTTATTTTCTAAAAGAGAGACGGGTAAGAAACATGTAGAAAATATGATCAGAATGCTATAAAATTTCATGATGCGAGGATACGCACACGCTTCTTAGAATGGAGTTGACATTCTTTTGCTGGACTGGAGCGGACTAGTTCTTTGGCCACTGGAATCTGCTTATTATCAGTGGGAGTTGGGTTTATCTATGCTGGAGCAGTATCTATGAAAAATGGAGTTGGTTTATTATCTCCTGGCGTTTGGATCTTTTGCAAAGACCTGGTTTGTAACCCTTCATATTCTAACATAGCCATCTTCACCTTGCATGCCTTATATAGAATAATGGTGCTTCAATTATAAAACATGCTATAGCAGAGATGGAATAGGTATTGAAGAATAGAAAGGCATGACATATTGACATGTATTCCCTCCATCCGAAAATAAATGGATGGGTCTAGGCGTATTTCAGTTCTAGATACATCCAGTTTTATCCATTTCTGTGACATGTAATCCGGGCGGAGGGGGTATGACGTAAGAGTTAGGGATATGATAGGACAACACAGTAAAAACACACTAAAAACTCACTGCAGAACCAAAGTAATCAAACCCACTGATATGAGATAGTAAACTCATGCTGCTCAAGATGCAAAACTACTAAGCAGTTTTCCTTACAAAAATCAACATTGTGGCCTTTAATCATACATTTTGCTACAACTAAATTTAGATCAGATAAAGGTTGGATTCACGCCGATTAACAAAATACATGCTGATGTAAAAATATAGTGATATACAACAGGTACTTACATCTGCATTGGAGTACAGAGAATTCCTGCAAGAATCTTTCCTCACAGACGATACCAGTGCAGAAATTCTTCTATCTCTTAAGCTTATTTTCTAAAAGAGATATGGGTAAGAAACATGTAGAAAATATGATCAGCATGCTATAAAATTTCATGATGCAAGGATACACACACACGCTTCTTAGAGTTGAGTTGACATATTTTTGCTGCACTGGAGCGGACTAGTTCTTTGGCCACTGGAATCTGCTTATTATCAGTAGGAGTTGGGTTTCTTTGTGCTGGAGCAGTATCTTTAAAAACTGGAGTTGGTTTATTATCTCCTGGCGTTTGGATCTTTTGCAAAGGCCTTGTTTGTAACCCTTCAGATTCTAACATAGTCGTCTTCCCCTTGCATGCCTTGTATAGAAGAATGGTGCTTTAATTATAAAACATGCGGCAGTAGAGAGATGGAATAGGTACTAAAGAATAGAAAGGCATGACATATTGACATGTATTCCCTCCATCCGGAAAAAAATGGATGGGTCTAGGCGTATTTCAGTTCTAGATACATCCTTTTTTATCCATTTCGGCAACATGTAATCCGGACGGGGGGAGTATGGTGTAAGAGCTAGGGATACGACAGGACAACACAACAAAAAAAACACTAGTTGAATGTAAAACTGTATGCTAGCGGAATATATACAGAAATAACTAAGGCAACATACACGTGTATGATTGGGAAAATAAGATGGCATTGCAACAGAGCACTAGAACATCACTTCAATGTAAAAAAACATGGTATGGTAGTGTAACGCCCTCGATGCGGCTATATCTCCCACGTGTCGAAGCACGACTTAGAGGCATAACCGCATTGAAAGCAATGTCGCAAGTGAGGTAATCTTCACACACCCCATGTAATACAATAAGGGAAAGAGATACATAGTTGGCTTACAATCACCACTTCACACAATTACATGAATAAATCATTACAGCATCCAGATACAATCAAGGTCCGACTACGGAACCAAAATAACAGAAGAACCCCAAATGCGACAAAGGTCCCCGATCGACCCCAACTGGGCTCCACTACTGATCAACTAGAACGAAACAACACAAAGGAAAAAAATCTTCATCGAGCTCCTCCTTGAGCTTGGTTGCGTCATCTGCACGGTCTCATCGGCACCTGCAAGCTGGTTTTGGAAGTATCTGTGAGCCACAGGGACTCAGCAATCTCGCACCCTCGCGATCAAGACTATTTAAGCTTATGGGTAAGGTAAAGGTATGAGGTGGAGCTGCAGCAAGCGACTAGCATATATGGTGGCTAACATACATAAATGAGAGCGAGAAGAGAAGGCAAAGCACGGTCGATAAAAGTATGATCAAGAAGTGATCCTAAAACAACCTACATCAAGCATAACTCCAACACCGTGTTCACTTCCCGGACTCCGCCGGAAAGAGACCATCACGGTTACACACGCAGTTGAATCATTTTAATTAAGTTAAGGTTCAAGTTATCTACAACCGGACATTAACAAATTCCCATCTACCCATAACCGCGGGCACAGCTTTCGAAAGTTCAAATCCCTGCAGGGGTGTCCCAACTTAGCCCATGACAAGCTCTCACGGTCAACGAAGGAATAGACCTTCTCCCGAGACGTTCCGATCAGACTCGGTATCCCGGTACAACAAGACATTTCAACATGGTAAAACTAAACCAGCAACACCACCCAGATGTGCCGACAAATCCCGATAGGAGCTGCACATATGTAACACCCTTGATGCGACTATATCTCCCACGTGTCAAGGCACGACTTAGAGGCATAATCGCATTGAAGGCATATGTCGCAAGTTAGGCAATCTTCACAACATCCCATGTAATATGAATAATAAGGGGGAGATAGCATAGTTGGCTTACACTCACCACATCAATCAAGTACATAAATAAAATTACATCATCCAAACACTCATGGCCCGACTATGGCGCCAAAATAAAAGATAACCCAACATGCGACACGGTCCCGATCACCCCCAACTGGGCACCACTACTGATCATCGGGAAAGGAAACATAGTAACATTGAGAGTCTTCGTCGAACTCCCACTTGAGCTCATACGCGTGACCTGGAGCGGAATCATCAGGCCCTGCATCTGGTGTAATAGTAATCTGTGAGCCACAGGGACTCAGCAATCTCGCACCCTCGCGATCAAGACTATTTAAGCTTATAGTGTTGGGGAACGTTGCAGAAAATTAAAATTTTTCCTACGGTTTCACCAAGATCCATCTATGAGTTCATCTAAGCAACGAGTCAAGGGAGTGAGTTTGCATCTACATACCACTTGTAGATCGCGTGTGGAAGCTTGCAAGGTGATGATGGAGTCGTACTCGACGTGATTCGAATCACCGATGACCAAGTGCTGAACGGACAGCACCTCCGCGTTCAACACACGTACGGGACGGGAGACGTCTCCTCCTTCTTGATCCAGCAAGGGGGAAGGAGAGGTTGAGGAAGACAGCTCCACCGGCAGCACGACGGTGTGGTGATGGTGGAGAGGCAGTCCTCCGACAGGGCTTCGCCAAGCACACAACGGAGGAGGAGAGGTGTTGGGGAGGGGAGGGCTGCGCCTTGGAGGGTGGTGCGGCTGCCCTCCCCTCACCCCTCTATTTATAGGGGGAAGGGAGAAGGGGGCCGGCCCCTCTAGAACCCATCTAGGGGGGGGCGGCGGCCAAGGGGAGAGGGGGAGAGGGTGGCTTGCCCCCCAAGCCAAGGGGGCGCCCCCTCTAGGGTTCCCCCCTCAACCCTAGGCGCAAGGGCCCAAGGGAGGGGGTGCGCCCAGCCCACCAGGGGCTGGCTCCCTGCCCCACGCAGCCCATGTGGTCCCCCGGGAGGGGTGGCCCCTCCCGGTGGAACCCCGGAACCCTTCCGATGGCCCCGGTACAATACCGGTATGACCCCGAAACTTCCCGGTGTCCGTTTGACAACTTCCCATATATAAATCTTTACCTCCGGACCCTTCCGGAGCTCCTCGTGACGTCCGGGATCCCATCCGGGACTCCAAACAACATTCGGTAGTCACATACTAGTCTTCCTAATAACCCTAGCGTCACCGAACCTTAAGTGTGTAGACCCTACGGGTTCGGGAGACATGCAGACATGACCGAGACGCTCTCAGATTAATAACCAACAGCGGGATCTGGATACCCATGATGGCTTCCACATGCTCCTCGATGTTGTCATCGGATGAACCACTATGTCGAGGATTCGATCAAACCCTGTATACAATTGCCTTTGTCAATCGGTACGTTACTTGCCCGAGACTCGATCGTCGGTATCCCAATACCTTGTTCAGTCTCGTTACCGGCAAGTCACTTTACTCGTACCGTAATGCATGATCCCGTGTCCAACACCTTGGTCACATTGAGCTCATTATGATGATGCATTACCGAGTGGGCCCAGAGATACCTCTCCGTCATACGGAGTGACAAATCCCAGTCTCGATCCGTGTCAACCCAACAGGTACTTTCGGAGATACCTGTAATGCACCTTTATAGTCACCCAGTTACGTTGTGACGTTTGATACACCCAAGGCACTCTTACGGTATCCGGGAGTTACACGATCTCATGGTCTAAGGAAGAGATACTTGACATTGGCAAAGCTCTAGCAAACGAACTAAACGACCTTTGTGCTATGCTTAGGATTGGGTCTTGTCCATCACATCATTCTCCTAATGATGTGATCCCGTTATCAACGACATCCAATGTACATAGCCAGGAAATCATGACTATCTGTTGATCACAACGAGCTAGTCAACTAGAGGCTCACTAGGGACATATTGAGGTCTATGTATTCACACGTGTATTACGATTTCCGGATAATACAGTTATAGCATGAATAAAATACAATTATCACGAACAATGAAATATAATAATACTTTTATTATTGCCTCTAGGGCATATTTCCAACAGTCTCCCACTTGCACTAGAGTCACCAATCTAGTTACATTGTGATGAATCGAACACCCATAGAGTTCTGGTGTTGATCATGTTTTGCACGCGAGAGAGGTTTAGTCAGCGGATCTGCGACATTCAGATCCGTGTGCACTTTGCAAATCTCTATGTCTCCATCTTGAACATTTTCACGGATGGAGTTGAAACGACGCTTGATGTGCCTGGTCTTCTTGTGAAACCTGGGCTCCTTGGCGAGGGCAATAGCTCCAGTGTTGTCACAGAAGAGTTTGATCGGCCCCGACGCATTGGGTATGACTCCTAGGTCGGTGATGAACTCCTTCACCCAAATCGCTTCATGCGCTGCGTCCGAGGCTGCCATGTACTCCGCTTCGCACGTAGATCCCGCCACGACGCTCTGCTTGCAGCTGCACCAGCTTACTGCTCCACCATTCAACATATACACGTATCCGGTTTGTGACTTAGAGTCATCCAGATCTGAGTCGAAGCTAGCGTCAACGTAACCCTTTACGACGAGCTCTTTGTCTCCTCCATAAACGAGAAACATGTCCTTCGTCCTTTTCAGGTACTTCAGGATATTCTTGACCGCTGTCCAGTGTTCCTTGCCGGGATTACTTTGGTATCTTGCTACCAAACTTACGGCAAGGTTTACATCGGTCTGGTACACAGCATGGCATACATAATAGATCCTATGGCTGAAGCATAGGGGATGACACTCATCTCTTCTTTATCTTTTGCCGTGGTCGGTGACTGAGCCGAGCTCAATCTCACACCTTGTAACATAGGCAAGAACCCCTTCTTGGACTGATCCATTTTGAACCTCTTCAAAATCTTATCAAGGTATGTGCTTTGTGAAAGACCTATGAGGCGTCTCGATCTATCTCTATAGATCTTGATGCCTAATATGTAAGCAACTTCTCCAAGGTCCTTCATTGAAAAACACTTATTCAAGTAGGCCTTAATGCTGTCCAGAAATTCTATATTATTTCCCATCAAGAGTATGTCATCTACATATAATATGAGAAATGCTACAGAGCTCCCACTCACTTTCTTGTAAACGCAGGCTTCTCCATAAGTCTGCATAAACCCAAACGCTTTGATCATCTCATCAAAGCGAATATTCCAACTCCGAGATGCTTGCACCAGCCCATAAATGGATCGCTGGAGCTTGCATACTTTGTTAGCGTTCTTAGGATCGACAAAACCTTCCGGCTGCATCATATACAGCTCTTCCTTAAGATGTCCGTTAAGGAATGCCGTTTTGACGTCCATCTGCCATATCTCATAATCATAGTATGCGGCAATTGCTAACATGATTCGGACGGACTTCAGCTTCGCTAAGGGAGAGAAAGTCTCGTCGTAGTCAATCCCTTGAACTTGTCGATAACCCTTAGCGACAAGTCGAGCCTTATAAATGGTAACATTACCATCCGCGTCCGTCTTCTTCTTAAAAATCCATTTGTTTTCTATCGCTCGCCGATCATCGGGCAAGTCTGTCAAAGTCCATACTTTGTTTTCATACATGGATTCTATCTCGGATTTCATGGCTTCAAGCCATTTGTTGGAATCCGGGCCCGCCATCGCTTCTTCATAGTTCGAAGGTTCATTGTTGTCTAACAACATGATTTCCAGGACAGGGTTGCCATACCACTCTGGTGCGGAACGTGTCCTTGTGGACCTACGAAGTTCAGTAGTAACTTGATCCGAAGTACCTTGATCATCATCATTGTTTTCCTCTTCAGTTGGTGTGGGCATCACAGGAACAGTTTCCTGCGCTGCGCCACTTTCCCGTTCAAGAGGTAGTACTTCATCGAGTTCTACTTTCCTCCCACTTACTTCTTTCGAGAGAAACTCTTTTTCCAGAAAGCATCCGTTCTTGGCAACAAAGATCTTGCCTTCGGATCTTAAGTAGAAGGTATACCCGACAGTTTCCTTAGGGTATCCTATGAATACACATTTTTCCGACTTGGGTTCGAGCTTTTCAGGTTGAAGTTTCTTGACATAAGCATCGCATCCCCAAACTTTTAGAAACGACAGCTTAGGTTTCTTTCCAAACCATAATTCATACGGTGTCGTCTCAACGGATTTAGACGGTGCCCTATTTAAAGTGAATGTAGATGTCTCTAGAGCGTATCCCCAAAATGATAGCGGTAAATCTGTAAGAGACATCATAGACCGCACCATATCCAATAGAGTGCGATTACGACGTTCGGACACACCGTTTCGCTGAGGTGTTCCAGGCGGCGTGAGTTGTGAAACGATTCCACATTTCCTTAAGTGTGTACCAAATTCATGACTTAAGTATTCTCCTCCACGATCTGATCGTAAGAATTTTATCTTTCGGTCACGTTGATTCTCTACCTCATTCTGAAATTCCTTGAACTTTTCAAAGGTCTCAGACTTGTGTTTCATTAAGTAGACATACCCATATCTACTCAAGTCATCAGTGAGAGTGAGAACATAACGATATCCTCCGCGAGCCTCAACGCTCATTGGACCGCACACATCGGTATGTATGATTTCCAACAAGTTGGTTGCTCGCTCCATTGTTCCGGAGAACGGAGTCTTGGTCATTTTGCCCAAGAGGCATGGTTCGCATGTGTCAAACGATTCATAATCAAGAGACTCCAAAAGTCCATCAGCATGGAGCTTCTTCATGCGCTTGACACCAATGTGACCAAGGCGGCAGTGCCACAAGTATGTGGGACTATCGTTATCAACTTTACATCTTTTGGCATCTACACTATGAACATGTGTAATATTACGCTCGAGATTCATTAAGAATAAACCATTGACCATTGGAGCATGACCATAAAACATATCTCTCATATAAATCGAACAACCATTATTCTCAGACTTAAATGAGTAGCCATCTCGTATTAAACGAGATCCAGATACAATGTTCATGCTCAAACTTGGCACTAAATAACAATTATTAAGGTTCAAAACTAATCCCGTAGGTAAATGTAGAGGCAGCGTGCCGACGGCGATCACATCGACTCTGGAACCATTCCCGACGCGCATCGTCACCTCGTCCTTCGCCAGTCTCCGTTTATTCCGCAGCTCCTGCTGTGAGTTACAAATATGAGCAACGGCATCGGTATCAAATACCCAGGAGTTACTACGAGTACTTGTAAGGTACACATCAATTACATGTATATCAAATATACCTTTGGTTTTGCCGGCCTTCTTATCTGCTAAGTATTTGGGGCAGTTCCGCTTCCAGTGACCCTTCCCCTTGCAATAAAAGCACTCAGTCTCAGGCTTAGGTCCATTCTTTGACTTCTTCCCGATAACTGGCTTACCAGGCGCGGCAACCTCCTTGCCGTCCTTCTTGAAGTTCTTCTTACCCTTGCCCTTCTTGAACTTAGTGGTCTTATTGACCATCAACACTTGATGTTCTTTCTTGATTTCAGCCTCTGCTGACTTCAGCATCGAGAACACTTCAGGAATGGTCTTTTCCATCCCCTGCATGTTGTAGTTCATCACAAAGCTCTTGTAGCTTGGTGGGAGCGACTGGAGGATTCTGTCAATGACCGCCTCATCTGGGAGGTTAATGTTCAGCTGGGTCATACGGTTGTGCAACCCAGACATCTTCAGGATGTGCTCACTGACAGAACTGTTTTCCTCCATCTTACAACTGTAGAACTTGTCGGAGACATCATATCTCTCGACCCGGGCATGAGCTTGGAAAACTAGTTTCAGCTCTTCGAACATCTCATATGCTCCGTGATGCTCAAAACATTTTTGGAGCCCCGGTTCTAAGCTGTAAAGCATGCCGCACTGAACGAGGGAGTAATCATCAGCGCGAGTTTGCCAAGCATTCATAATGTCTTGGTTCTCTGGGACGGGAGCGTCACCTAGCGGTCCTTCTAGGACATATTGTTTCCTGGCAGCTATGAGGATGATCCTCAGGTTCCGGACCCAGTCCGTATAGTTGCTGCCATCATCTTTCAGCTTGGTTTTCTCTAGGAACGCGTTGAAGTTCATGTTGACATTAGCGTTGGCCATTGATCTACAAGACATATTTGCAAAGGTTTTAGACTAAGTTCATGATAATAAAGTTCTAATCAAATTATGAACTCCCACTCAGATTAGACATCCCTTTAGTCATCTAAGTGTTACACGATCCGAGTCGACTAGGCCGTGTCCGATCATCACGTGAGACGGACTAGTCATCGTCGGTGAACATTCTCATGTTGATCGTATCTTCCATACGACTCGTGTTCGACCTTTCGGTCTCTGTGTTCCGAGGCCATGTCTGCACATGCTAGGCTCGTCAAGTTAACCCTAAGTGTTTTTGCTGTGTAAAACTGTCTTACACCCGTTGTATGTGAACGTAAGAATCCATCACACCCGATCATCACGTGGTGCTTAGAAGCGACGAACTGTAGCAACGGTGCACAGTTAGGGGAGAACACTTCTTGAAATTTTTGTAAGGGATCATCTTATTTACTACCGTCGTCCTAAGTAAACAAGATGCATAAACATAATAAACATCACATGCAATTATATAATTGTGACATGATATGGCCAATATCATATAGCTCCATTGATCTTCATCTTCGGGGCTCCATGATCATCTTGTCACCGGCTTGACACCATGATCTCCATCATCATGATCTCCATCATCGTGTCTTCATGAAGTTGTCACGCCAATGACTACTTCTACTTCTATGGCTAACGCGTTTAGCAATAAAGTAAAGTGAGTTACATGGCGTTCTTCAATGACACGCAGGTCATACAAAAAATAAAGACAACTCCTATGGCTCCTGCCGGTTGTCATACTCATCGACATGCAAGTCGTGAATCCTATTACAAAGAACATGATCTCATACATCACAATTCATCATTCATCACAACTTCTGGCCATATCACATCACATGATCAATCGCTGCAAAAACAAGTTAGACGTCCTCTAATTGTTGTTGCATCTTTTACGTGGCTGCAATTGGGTTCTAGCAAGAACGTTTTCTTACCTACGAATCACCACAACGTGATTTTGTCAACTTCTATTTACCCTTCATAAGGGCCCTGTTCATCGATTCCGCTCCAACTAAGGTGGGAGAGACAGACACCCGCCAGCCACCTTATGCAACTTGTGCATGTCAGTCGGTGGAACCGGTCTCACGTAAGTGTACGTGTAAGGTTGGTCCGGGCCGCTTCATCCCACAATACCGTTGAGCAAGAAAAGACTAGTAGAGGCAAGTAAGATGAAAAAATCCACGCCCACAACAAAGTTGTGTTCTACTCGTGCAAAGAGAACTACGCATAGACCTAGCTCATGATGCCACTGTTGGCGAACGTTGCAGAAAATTAAAATTTTTCCTACGGTTTCACCAAGATCCATCTATGAGTTCATCTAAGCAACGAGTCTAGGGAGAGAGTTTTCATCTACATACCACTTGTAGATCGCGTGCGGAAGCTTGCAAGGTGATGATGTAGTCGTACTCGACGTGATCCAAATCACCGATGACCAGCGCCGAACGGACGGCACCTCCGCGTTCAACACACGTACGGAACAGCCACGTCTCCTCCTTCTTGATCCAGCAAGGAAGGGAGGAGAGGTTGAGGGATATGGCACCAGCAGCAGCACGACGGCGTGGTGTTGATGGAGCTGCAGTACTCCGGCAGAGCTTCGCTAAGCACTATGGAGGTGGAGGAGGTGTTGGGGAGGGAGAAGGAGGCAACCAAAGGCCAGGGCGTTCAGGTATGAAGTCCCTCCTCTCCCCCACTATATATAGGGGTGCCAAGGGGGGGTGGCCGGCCCTAGGAGATCCAATCTCCTAGGGGGTGCGGCGGCCAAGGGGGGTTTTCCCTCCCCCCAAGGCACCTAGGAGGTGCCTTACCCTCCTAGGACTCTTGCCCCCTTAAACCCTAGGCGCATGGGCCTATGTGGGGCTGGTGCCCTTGGCCCATTAGGCCAAGGCGCACCCCCCTACAGCCCATGTGGCCCCCCGGGACAGGTGGACCCACCCGGTGGACCCCCGGGACCCTTCCGGTGGTCCCGGTACAATACCGATAACCCCGAAACTTGTCCCGATGCCTGAAACAGGACTTCCCATATATAAATCTTTACCTCTGGACCATTCCGGAACTCCTCGTGACGTCCGGGATCTCATCCGGGACTCCTAACAACATTCGGGTTACTGCATATACATATCCCTATAACCCTAGCGTAACTGAACCTTAAGTGTGTAGACCCTACGGGTTCGGGAGACATGCAGACATGACCGAGACTCTCTCAGTCAATAACCATCAGCGGGATCTGGATACCCATGATGGCTCCCACATGCTCCTCGATGTTGTCATCGGATGAACCACTATGTCGAGGATTTGATCAAACCCTGTATGCAATTCCCTTTGTCAATCGGTACGTTACTTGCCCGAGACTCGATCGTCGGTATCCCAATACCTTGTTCAGTCTCGTTACCGGCAAGTCACTTTACTCGTACCGTAATGCATGATCCCGTGTCCAACACCTTGGTCACATTGAGCTCATTATGATGATGCATTACCGAGTGGGCCCAGAGATACCTCTCCGTCATACGGAGTGACAAATCCCAGTCTCGATCCGTGTCAACCCAACAGGTACTTTCGGAGATACCTGTAATGCACCTTTATAGTCACCCAGTTACGTTGTGACGTTTGATACACCCAAGGCACTCTTACGGTATCCGGGAGTTACACGATCTCATGGTCTAAGGAAGAGATACTTGACATTGGCAAAGCTCTAGCAAACGAACTAAACGACCTTTGTGCTATGCTTAGGATTGGGTCTTGTCCATCACATCATTCTCCTAATGATGTGATCCCGTTATCAACGACATCCAATGTCCATAGCCAGGAAATCATGACTATCTGTTGATCACAACGAGCTAGTCAACTAGAGGCTCACTAGGGACATATTGAGGTCTATGTATTCACACGTGTATTACGATTTCCGGATAATACAATTATAGCATGAATAAAAGACAATTATCATGAACAATGAAATATAATAATACTTTTATTATTGCCTCTAGGGCATATTTCCAACAGTCTCCCACTTGCACTAGAGTCACCAATCTAGTTACATTGTGATGAATCGAACACCCATAGAGTTCTGGTGTTGATCATGTTTTGCACGCGAGAGAGGTTTAGTCAGCGGATCTGCGACATTCAGATCCGTGTGCACTTTGCAAATCTCTATGTCTCCATCTTGAACATTTTCACGGATGGAGTTGAAACGACGCTTGATGTGCCTGGTCTTCTTGTGAAACCTGGGCTCCTTTGCGAGGGCAATAGCTCCAGTGTTGTCACAGAAGAGTTTGATCGGCCCCGACGCATTGGGTATGACTCCTAGGTCGGTGATGAACTCCTTCACCCAAATCGCTTCATGTGCTGCCTCCGAGGCTGCCATGTACTCCGCTTCACATGTAGATCCCGCCACGACACTCTACTTGCAGCTGCACCAGCTTACTGCTCCACCATTCAACATATACACGTATCCGGTTTGTGACTTAGAGTCATCCAGATCTGAGTCGAAGCTAGCGTCGACGTAACCCTTTACGACGAGCTCTTCGTCTCCTCCATAAACGAGAAACATGTCCTTTGTCCTTTTCAGGTACTTCAGGATATTCTTGACCGCTGTCCAGTGTTCCTTGCCGGGATTACTTTGGTATCTTGCTACCAAACTTACGGCAAGGTTTACATCGGGTCTGGTACACAGCATGGCATACATAATAGATCCTATGGCTGAAGCATAGGGGATGACACTCATCTCTTCTTTATCTTTTGCCGTGGTCGGTGACTGAGCTGAGCTCAGTCTCATACCTTGTAACATAGGCAAGAACCCCTTCTTGGACTGATCCATTCTGAATCTCTTCAAAATCTTATCAAGGTATGTGCTTTGTGAAAGACCTATGAGGCGTCTCGATCTATCTCTATAGATCTTGATGCCTAACATATAAGAAGCTTCTCCAAGGTCCTTCATTGAAAAACACTTATTCAAGTAGGCCTTAATGCTGTCCAGAAATTCTATATTATTTCCCATCAGGAGTATGTCATCTACATATAATATGAGAAATGCTACAGAGCTCCCACTCACTTTCTTGTAAACGCAGGCTTCTCCATAAGTCTGCATAAACCCAAACGCTTTGATCATCACATCAAAGCGAATGTTCCAACTCCGAGATGCTTGCACTAGTCCATAAATGGATCGCTGGATCTTGCATACTTTGTTAGCGTTCCGAGGATCGACAAAACCTTCCGGCTGCATCATATACAGTTCTTCCTTAAGATACCCGTTAAGGAATGTTGTTTTGACGTCCATCTGCCATATCTCATAATCATAGTATGCGGCAATTGCTAACATGATTCGGACGGACTTTAGCTTCGCTACGGGAGAGAATGTCTCGTCGTAGTCAATCCCTTGAACCTGTCGATAACCCTTAGCGACAAGTCGAGCTTTATAGATGGTAACATTACCATCCACGTCCGTCTTCTTCTTAAAGATCCATTTGTTTTCTATCGCTCGCCGATCATCGGGCAAGTCTGTCAAAGTCCATACTTTGTTTTCATACATGGATTCTATCTCGGATTTCATGGCTTCAAGCCATTTGTTGGAATCCGGGCCCGCCATTGCTTCTTCATAGTTCGAAGGTTCATTGTTGTCTAACAACATGATTTCCAGGACAGGGTTGCCGTACCACTCTGGTGCGGAACGTGTCCTTGTGGACCTACGAAGTTCAGCAGTAACTTCATCCGAAGTACCTTGATCATTATCATGGTTTTCCTCTTCAGTTGGTGTGGGCATCACAGGAACGGTTTCCTGTGCTGCGTCACTATCCTGCTCAAGAGGTAGTACTTCATCGAGTTCTACTTTCCTCCCACTTACTTCTTTCGAGAGAAACTCTTTTTCCAGAAAGCATCCGTTCTTGGCAACAAAGATCTTGCCTTCGGATCTTAAGTAGAAGGTATACCCTACAGTTTCCTTAGGGTATCCTATGAATACGCATTTTTCCGACTTGGGTTCGAGCTTTTCAGGTTGAAGTTTCTTGACATAAGCTTCGCATCCCCAAACTTTTAGAAACGACAGCTTAGGTTTCTTTCCAAACCATAATTCATACGGTGTCGTCTCAACGGATTTAGACGGTGCCCTATTTAAAGTGAATGTAGCTGTCTCTAGAGCGTATCCCCAAAATGATAGGGTAAATCGGTAAGAGACATCATAGACCGCACCATATCCAATAGAGTGCGATTACGACGTTCGGACACACCGTTTCGCTGAGGTGTTCCAGGCGGCGTGAGCTGTGAAACGATTCCACATTTCTTTAAGTGTGTACCAAATTCGTGACTTAAGTATTCTCCTCCACGATCTGATCGTAAGAATTTTATCTTTCGGTCACGTTGATTCTCCACCTCATTCTGAAATTCCTTGAACTTTTCAAAGGTCTCAGACTTGTGTTTCATTAAGTAGACATACCCATATCTACTCAAGTCATCTGTGAGAGTGAGAACATAACGATATCCTCCGCGAGCCTCAACGCTCATTGGACCGCACACATCGGTATGTATGATTTCCAACAAGTTGGTTGCTCGCTCCATTGTTCCGGAGAACGGAGTCTTGGTCATTTTTCCCAAAAGGCATGGTTCGCACGTGTCAAACGATTCATAATCAAGAGACTCTAAAAGTCCATCGGCATGGAGCTTCTTCATGCGCTTGACACCAATGTGACCAAGGCGGCAGTGCCACAAGTATGTGGGACTATCGTTATCAACTTTAAATCTTTTGGCATCTACACTATGAACATGTGTAATATTACGCTCGAGATTCATTAAGAATAAACCATTGACCATCGGAGCATGACCATAAAACATATCTCTCATATAAATCGAACAACCATTATTCTCAGACTTAAATGAGTAGCTATCTCGTATTAAACGAGATCCAGATACAATGTTCATGCTCAAACTTGGCACTAAATAACAATTATTAAGGTTCAAAACTAATCCCGTAGGTAAATGTAGAGGCAGCGTGCCGACGGCGATCACATCGACTCTGGAACCATTCCCAACGCGCATCGTCACCTCGTCCTTCGCCAGTCTCCGTTTATTCTGCAGCTCCTGCTGTGAGTTAAAAATATGAGCAACGGCACCGGTATCAAATACCCAGGAGTTACTACGAGTACTGGTAAGGTACACATCAATCACATGTATATCAAATATACCTTTGGTGTTGCCGGCCTTCTTATCCGCTAAGTATTTGGGGCAGTTCCGCTTCCAGTGACCCTTCCCCTTGCAATAAAAGCACTCAGTCTCAGGCTTGGGTCCATTCTTTGACTTCTTCCCGGTAACTGGCTTACCAGGCGTGGCAACATCTTTGCCGTCCTTCTTGAAGTTCTTCTTACCCTTGCCCTTCTTGAACTTAGTGGTCTTATTGACCATCAACACTTGATGTTCTTTCTTGATTTCAGCCTCTGCTGACTTCAGCATCGAGAACACTTCAGGAATGGTCTTTTCCATTCCCTGCATGTTGTAGTTCATCACAAAGCTCTTGTAGCTTGGTGGGAGCGACTGGAGGATTCTGTCAATGACCGCCTCATCTGGGAGGTTAATGTTCAGCTGGGTCATACGGTTGTGCAACCCAGACATCTTCAGGATGTGCTCACTGACAGAACTGTTTTCCTCCATCTTACAACTGTAGAACTTGTCGGAGACATCATATCTCTCGACCCGGGCATGAGCTTGAAAAACTAGTTTCAGCTCTTCGAACATATCATATGCTCCGTGATGCTCAAAACGCTTTTGGAGCCCCGGTTCTAAGCTGTAAAGCATGCCGCACTGAACGAGGGAGTAATCATCAGCGCGAGTTTGCCAAGCATTCATAATGTCTTGGTTCTCTGGGACGGGAGCGTCACCTAGCGGTCCTTCTAGGACATATTGTTTCCTGGCAGCTATGAGGATGATCCTCAGGTTCCGGACCCAGTCCGTATAGTTGCTGCCATCATCTTTCAGCTTGGTTTTCTCTAGGAACGCGTTGAAGTTCATGTTGACATGAGCGTTGGCCATTTGATCTACAAGACATATTTGCAAAGGTTTTAGACTAAGTTCATGATAATTAAGTTCTAATCAAATTATGAACTCCCACTCAGATTAGACATCCCTTTAGTCATCTAAGTGTTACACGATCCGAGTCGACTAGGCCGTGTCCGATCATCACGTGAGACGGACTAGTCATCGTTGGTGAACATTCTCATGTTGATCGTATCTTCCATACAACTCGTGTTCGACCTTTCGGTCTCCGTGTTCCGAGGCCATGTCTGCACATGCTAGGCTCGTCAAGTTAACCCTAAGTGTTTTTGCTGTGTAAAACTGTCTTACACCCGTTGTATGTGAACGTAAGAATCCATCACACCCGATCATCACGTGGTGCTTAGAAGCGACGAACTGTAGCAACGGTGCACAGTTAGGGGAGAACACTTCTTGAAATTTTTGTAAGGGATCATCTTATTTACTACCGTCGTCCTAAGTAAACAAGATGCATAAACATAATAAACATCACATGCAATTATATAGTTGTGACATGATATGGCCAATATCATATAGCTCCATTGATCTTCATCTTCGGGGCTCCATGATCATCTTGTCACCGGCTTGACACCATGATCTCCATCATCGTGTCTTCATGAAGTTGTCACGCCAACGACTACTTCTACTTCTATGGCTAACGCGTTTAGCAATAAAGTAAAGTGAGTTACATGGCGTTCTTCAATGACACGCAGGTCATACAAAAAATAAAGACAACTCCTATGGCTCCTGCCAGTTGTCATACTCATCGACATGCAAGTCGTGAATCCTATTACAAAGAACATGATCTCATACATCACAATTCATCATTCATCACAACTTCTGGCCATATCACATCACATGATCAATCGCTGCAAAAACAAGTTAGACGTCCTCTAATTGTTGTTGCATCTTTTACGTGGCTGCAATTGGGTTCTAGCAAGAACGTTTTCTTACCTACGAATAACCACAACGTGATTTTGTCAACTTCTATTTACCCTTCATAAGGGCCCTTTTCATCGAATCCGCTCCAACTAAAGTGGGAGAGACAGACACCCGCCAGCCACCTTATGCAACTAGTGCATGTTAGTCGGTGGAACCGGTCTCACGTAAGCGTACGTGTAAGGTTGGTCCGGGCCGCTTCATCCCACAATACCGCCGAAGCAAGAAAAGACTAGTAGAGGCAAGTAAGATGACAAAATCCACGCCCACAACAAAATTGTGTACTACTCGTGCAAAGAGAACTACGCATAGACCTAGCTCATGATGCCACTGTTGGGGAACGTTGCAGAAAATTAAAATTTTTCCTACGGTTTCACCAAGATCCATCTATGAGTTCATCTAAGCAACGAGTCAAGGGAGTGAGTTTGCATCTACATACCACTTGTAGATCGCGTGCGGAAGCTTGCAAGGTGATGATGGAGTCGTACTCGACGTGATTCGAATCACCGATGACCAAGTGCTGAACGGACAGCACCTCCGCGTTCAACACATGTACGGGACGGGAGACGTCTCCTCCTTGATCCAGCAAGGGGGAAGGAGAGGTTGAGGAAGACAGCTCCACCGGCAGCACGACGGCGTGGTGATGGTGGAGAGGCAGTACTCCGACAGGGCTTCGCCAAGCACACAACGGAGGAGGAGAGGTGTTGGGGAGGGGAGGGCTGCGCCTTGGAGGGTGGTGCGGCTGCCCTCCCCTCACCCCTCTATTTATAGGGGGAAGGGAGAAGGGGGACGGCCCCTCTAGAACCCATCTAGGGGGGGGGCGGCCAAGGGGAGAGGGGGAGAGGGTGGCTTGCCCCCCAAGCCAAGGGGGCGCCCCCTCTAGGGTTCCCCCCCTCAACCCTAGGCGCAAGGGCCCAAGGGAGGGGGTGCGCCCAGCCCACCAGGGGATGGCTCCCTGCCCCACGCAGCCCATGTGGTCCCCCAGGAGGGGTGGCCCCTCCCGGTGGACCCCCGGAACCCTTCCGGTGGCCCCGGTACAATACCGGTATGACCCCGAAACTTCCCGGTGTCCGTTTGACAACTTCCCATATATAAATCTTTACCTCCGGACCCTTCCGGAGCTCCTCGTGACGTCCGGGATCCCATCCGGGACTCCGAACAACATTCGGTAGTCACATACTAGTCTTCCTAATAACCCTAGCGTCACCGAACCTTAAGTGTGTAGACCCTACGGGTTCGGGAGACATGCAGACATGACCGAGACGCTCTCAGGTTAATAACCAACAGCGGGATCTGGATACCCATGATGGCTCCCACATGCTCCTCGATGTTGTCATCGGATGAACCACTATGTCGAGGATTCGATCAAACCCTGTATACAATTCCCTTTGTCAATCGGTACGTTACTTGCCCGAGACTCGATCGTCGGTATCCCAATACCTTGTTCAGTCTCGTTACCGGCAAGTCACTTTACTCGTACCGTAATGCATGATCCCGTGTCCAACACCTTGGTCACATTGAGCTCATTATGATGATGCATTACCGAGTGGGCCCAGAGATACCTCTCCGTCATACGGAGTGACAAATCCCAGTCTCGATCCGTGTCAACCCAACAGGTACTTTCGGAGATACCTGTAATGCACCTTTATAGTCACCCAGTTACGTTGTGACGTTTGATACACCCAAGGCACTCTTACGGTATCCGGGAGTTACACGATCTCATGGTCTAAGGAAGAGATACTTGACATTGGCAAAGCTCTAGCAAACGAACTAAACGACCTTTGTGCTATGCTTAGGATTGGGTCTTGTCCATCACATCATTCTCCTAATGATGTGATCCCGTTATCAACGACATCCAATGTCCATAGCCAGGAAATCATGACTATCTGTTGATCACAACGAGCTAGTCAACTAGAGGCTCACTAGGGACATATTGAGGTCTATGTATTCACACGTGTATTACGATTTTCGGATAATACAGTTATAGCATGAATAAAAGACAATTATCACGAACAATGAAATATAATAATACTTTTTATTATTGCCTCTAGGGCATATTTCCAACATATAGGTATGGAAAAGTAAATATATGTGGAGCTGCAGCAAGCGACTAGCAAGTATGGTGGCTAACTTATTCGCAAAAGAGAGCGAGAAGAGGAGGTAAAGCACGAGCGAGAAACTAGAGAACAACCTGCGCAAACATTACTCCAACACCGTGTCCACTTCCCGGACTCCGCCGAGAAGAGGCCATCACGGTAACACACTCAGTTGATTCATTTTAAATAAATAAAGGTTCAAGTTATCTACAACCGGACATTAACAAATTCCCATTTGCCCATAACCGCGGGCACGGCTTTCGAAAGTTCAATCCCTGCAGGGGAGTCCCAACTTAGCCCATGACAAGCTCTCACGGTCAACGAAGGAATATACCTCCTCCCAAGACGTTCCGATCAGACTCGGTATCTCGGTTACTCAAGACACTTCGACAGGTTAAAACAAGACCAGCAACACCGCTCGAATGTGCCAACAAATCCCGATAGGAGCTGCACATATCTCTTTCTCAGGGCACACTCAGATGAGCGCTCCATACAACTAAAACCAAAGCTCGAGTTTCCCTGAGGGGGCGCTGCACAGGACTCTAGTTTGGACCAACACTCAGAGGAGCACTGTCCCGGGGGGGTTTAAATACGATGACCCGCGGGCTCCGGAAACCCGAGGGAAAAAGAGGCTAGGTGGCAAATGGTAAGACCAATGTTGGGCATTGCTGGAAAAGCTTTAATCAAGGCGAAATATCAAGGGGTTCCCATTATAACCCAACCGCATAAGGAACACAAAAACCGGGAACATAACACCGATATGACGGAAACTAGGGTGGCAAGAGTGGAACAAAACACTAGGCGAGAGGCCGAGCCTTCCACCCTTTACCAAGTATATAGATGCATTAAGATAACAAGATAATATAATGATATCCCAACAAGTAAATAAATGTTCCAACAAGGAACGGCCTTCAATCTTCACCTGCAACTAGCAACGCTATAAGAGGGGCTGAGCAAAGCGGTAACATAGCCAATCAACGGTTTGCTAGGACATGGTGGGTTAGAGGTTTGACATGGCAATTTTGGAGGCTTGAAAGCAAGTGGTAGGCATCGTAGCATTGGCATAGCAAAAGAGCGAGCAAACTAGCATAGCAAAGAGAGTAGTGATTTCGAGGGTATGATCATCTTGCCTGCATAGTTGTCAGAGTTGACTGGATCCTCAAAAGCAAACTCAATGGGCTCCTCGTTAGCGAACTCGTCTCCCGGCTCTACCCAAACAAGACAAACAAGCAACAAGGATACAATCAACCACGTGCAAACTCAAACAACACGATGCAAAGATGATATGCTATGCGGGATGCGATGCGGAATGCAAAATGCAAGATATGACAGGAAATGCATGAACCTGGCCTCAACTTGGAAATCCAAGTGTGCCACTAGAAAGATGAGATGAAATCGCTTGAAAACAATATAAAGAACACCGGAATCGAAGTTACGGTTTGGAAAAGGCAAGCGATTCAAATATGACACCGATCTGTGATTTACAGCAAGTAGGCATCTAAATGCAATGAGATGAACATGCTACAGCACCCAAACATGACAACAAAATACATGGCAGGGATGCATTCAAGATGCTTAACAAAAGTCTAGCACTGAGGTACGGCCAATTCATCCATTAACAGGTTCAAACCAGCATGGCAAAAATGCATATGACAAACAGATCTCAGACTTAGTGAAATTAACACTTGTCTGGAACTTTAGATCAGGTAGCCCTCTTCAGAGCAACAAAACTACATGCTACTGGATCTGAACATGGCAAAGTAAAGCATGTAATGGAGCTACTCAAAGAGCTTAACAAAAGTCCGTTAGTGACCTTGAGCCAAAAGGGATCAGAAAATACAATTGCAAGCATGTGAACATAGCAAAAACATAATCAGTTTTCAGACTTAGTGAAAAACTGACACATGCTGAAATATAACTCAAGTAGGCATGTTTACGAGCTCGATGCACTCACTACAGAGTAAGTCATGGCAAGACAAGCATACATCCATCAAGAAGGAACAAAATGCAAGCTAGACATGGCAAGAACAATAACATAGCATGCACGGATCAACTACAACATCATCGGCAAAATTGCAAACAAGTTGACAATCTGCCCAGATTCACAAAGTAGCAAAAGTAGAGCTCGATTGACTCAAGAGAGGGTGCTCCATAATTGCAAACAAAGACATGGATGGATAGAGAACTACAATATTAATAAAACATCCTTACTGATCATCCTCAAAAGAGGCACGAATCACTAGGAAACAACATGAACATATGGCATCATGAGATAAACAGCTCCAGGACTTAGTGAAATTACTAAGTCCCTGAAAACAGACTTAGCAAGTGCACCACTTTGCAAGCTTGCACAAGTCACCTCACACATCACAAAAATACATGGGTTGCACCTCTGGAAAGATGACAAAACCCTTAACAAAACACATGTAGAGCATCAGGGCATAGCATGCACACAATAATCATGGCAAAAATGACAAAAACCTAAATGGAGTAGCAGATCTGACAATTAACTCAAGTAGCCCCCTTCTAACAGCATTTCGGGCATCAAGATGAACTCAAATGAAAATGATGCAATGGAATGAAATGATGTACTCTCTGAGATGAACATTTTGATATGCTATATGCATGAGTCGGAGCTACGGATGCAAAGTTACGGAACCATGAACATGAGCACTTGAACTGAAAATATCAGGGACTTTGAAAAAACAACAACCCTCAGATCTAGGGTTTGACCTGGTGCGGAAATCGAGGCGGCGGCGCGCACTGTAGCTGGCCGGATCCGTCGTTCCCCGGTGACGGGAGCTTCCCGGACGGAGGAGAGCTCGCCAGGGCGGCCTTGCCGGTGACGAGGGCTGCGAGGAGGCGGCGGGGCGACCGAGGCGAGGTGCAACGCGGCGTCCCGACCGCGGCGGAGCGGGCGGCGGGGGCCGACAGG
>NC_057812.1:310739739-310748657 GCF_018294505.1 Triticum aestivum
GGTAGGCGGCGGCGGGCGGGAGCGGGCCGGATCTGGGCTCCCGGGCCGCGGCGGCGGCTGGCGGTGGAGTGCCACGTGGCGGCTCCCAGTTGGGGCGGCGACGAGGTCCGGCGCGGGACGGACAATGTCCGGCCGTGCGAGGTGGAAATTTAGGGTTTCGGAGAGGGAGATCCGGATTTCGGGGAAGGGGGTCTATTTATAGCCATAGAGGGATCTAGGAGAGTCCAAATGAGGTGCGGTTTTCGGCCACGCGATCGTGATCGAACGCTCTAGATGATGGAGCAGAGTTAGATGGGTTTTGGGCCAAATTGGAGGGGTGTTGGGCTGCAACACACACGAGGCCTTTTCGGTCCCTCGGTTAACCGTTGGAGTATCAAACGAAGTCCAAATGATACGAAACTTGACAGGCGGTCTACCGGTAGTAAACCAAGGCCACTTGGCAAGTCTCGGTCCAATCCGGAAATGTTTAATCCCCACACACGAAAGAAAGGTAGAAATGACCACCGGAGGAGAACGAAGCGCCGGAATGCAAAACGGACAACAGGGAAAATGCTCGAATGCATGAGACGAACACATATGCAGATGCAAAGCACATGATGACATGATAAGAGATGCATGGAAACGACAACAACACACGGAGACAAAACTCGAACCCGAGGAAATAAATATAGCTTAACGCCGGAAACGGCAAGAGTTGGAGTACAAGTAGGGAAAGTTACATCCGGGGTGTTACAACACTCCACCACTACGAAAGGATCTCGTCCCGAGATCTAGGACTGAAAGAACACCGAGTACTCAGAACGGAGGTGATCCTCACGTTCCCAGGTAGCTTCACGGTCGGAATGGTGTGACCACTTGACTTTGAGAAATTTGATTGACTTGTTGCGAGTCTTGCGTTCAGTCTCTTCCAGAATAGCAACTGGGTGCTCACGATAAGAGAGATCTTCTTGGAGCTCAATGTCCTCGGAGTTGACGGTGCGGTCAGGAGTCTTGAAGCACTTTCGAAGCTGAGAGACATGGAACATGTCATGAACATTTGCAAAGTTTGAAGGAAGCTCGAGTTGATAGGCGAGGTCGCCTCTCTTGCTGACAATCTTGAAAGGTCCCATGTATATGGGGGCAAGTTTCCCTTTGATACGAAACGACGAGTACCTTTCATAGGAGAGACGCGGAGGTAAACATGATCTCCGATCTCGAAAACCAAATCACGGTGCTTACTATCATAGTAGCTCTTCTGGCGGGATTGGGCTGCTTTGAGGTTATCACGAATGACTTTGCACATTTCCTCTGCCTCTGTGATTAAGTCATTACCCATAAGCTGACGTTCACCGATTTCAGACCAGTTGAGAGGGGTATGACACTTCCTGCCATACAGAATTTCAAAAGGGGCCTTGCCCGAACTTGCTTGAAAACTGTTGTTGTAGGAGAATTCAGCATAAGGAAGACAATCCTCCCATTTCATGCCGAAGGAGATCACACAAGCCCTGAGCATATCTTCAAGAATCTGGTTGACACGCTCGACTTGACCGCTTGTTTGAGGATGGAAAGCTGTGCTGAAGCGGATGTTGGTGCCCATGGCCTTCTGAAAAGAATCCCAAAACTTCGAGGTAAAGATGTTGCCACGGTCTGAAGAGATCACTTGAGGAATACCGTGCAGAGAGACAATACGAGAGGTATAGAGTTCCGCCAATTGAGCTGTAGTGATCGACTCTTTGATAGGCAGAAAGTGAGCCACTTTGGTGAGTTTGTCGATGACAACGAATATAACATCATTGCCACGCTTGGACTTTGGAAACCCAGTCACGAAGTCCATCTCAATGTGGTCAAACTTCCATTCTGGAATGGCAAGAGGTTGGAGGAGACCTGCTGACCTTTGGTGTTCTGTCTTCGCTCTTCTATATACATCACATTCATTCACGAATTGAGCGATCTCGCGCTTCATTCGAGTCCACCAATAAGCTTGCTTGAGGTCCTGATACGTCTTCGTGCTCCCAGGGTGGATGGAGAGGAGAGAATTGTGAGCCTCGTTCAAGATCACTTTACGGAGGTCACCTTTGGGTACAACAATACGATCCTCGAAGAAGAGAGTGTCCTTGTCATCAAGGCGGTAGCACTTATACTTGGACTGACTCTTGGCAATCCCAATCTTCACCTTTTTCACCATAGCATCAAGAAGCTGGGCTTGGCGAATCTGGTCTTCCAAGGTAGGAGAGACTTGAAGGTTGGCGAGGAAACCTTGAGGAACAACTTGCAGATTAAGTTTGCGGAAAGCTTCACAAAGCTCGGGTTGATAAGGCTTGAGAATCAGACTGTTACAGTAAGCTTTCCTGCTCAATGCGTCAGCAATCACATTGGCCTTGCATGGAGTATACTCAATACTCGGATTATACTCTTGAATCATTTCGACCCATCGAGTTTGTCTAAGGTTGAGATTAGGCTGAGTGAAGATGTACTTGAGACTCTTGTGATCAGTGAAAATGTCCACTTTTCTTCCCAATAGAAGATGTCTCCAAGTCAAAAGAGCATGCACAACTGTCGCCAACTCGAGATCATGAGTGGGGTAGTTCTTCTCATTAGGCTTCAACTGGCGAGAGGTATAAGCAACAACTTTCTTCTCTTGCATCAATACTGCGCCAAGACCTTGGAGAGAGGCATCACAAAAGACCTCGTACGACTTGGATTCATCAGGTGGAGTCAGGACTGGAGCAGTGATCAATTTCTCTTTCAAAGTGTTGAAAGAAATGTCACACTCCGGAGACCAAACGTACTTGACGTGCTTCTGAAGAAGCTTCTTAGAAAAGTTTTCAATGAATCTTCGGCAATAGCTTGCGAGACCGAGGAAGCTACGGAGTTGCTTCACGTTCTGACGAGGTTCCCAATTCACAATTGCAGACACCTTCTCAGGATTCACGGCAATGCCCTTGGCAGAGATGATATGACCAAGATAAAGAACCTCATCGAGCCAAAATTCACACTTGGAGAACTTGGCGTAGAACTGATGTTCTCTGAGCTTATCAAGAACCAAACGCAAGTGCTTGGCATCTTCCTTATTCTTGGAGAAAACCAGAATGTCGTCGAGATAGACCAAAACGAAGTCATTGGTGTAGGCATTGAAGATGAAGTTCATCATGCGAGAGAATGTCGGAGGAGCGTTGACGAGACCAAAAGACATGACAGTGTATTCATATGAACCAAAGCTTGTCCTGAAAGCTGTCTTGGGAATATCTTGCTCACAGATTCGAATCTGATGATAACCCATGCGGAGATCAAGCTTGGAGAATACTCGAGCACCTTTGAGTTGTTCGAACAGCTCATTGATGTTGGGAAGTGGGTATTTGTTCTTGATGGTCTTCTTGTTCACTGGACGGTAATCAACACAAAGTCGGTCCGTTCCATCCTTCTTCTTCACAAAAAGAACACCACAACCCCACGGAGAAGAACTAGGCCGGATGAGACCCGTTTTCTCTTGAATATCGAGTTGCTTCTTCAGCTCCTTCAACTCTTCAGGTCCGAACTTGTAAGGACGTTTGCACACAGGTTCCGTGCCAGGCTCAAGATCAGTAACGAATTCAACTGGCCAGTGCGGAGGCATTCCTGGAAGCTCTTCTGGAAAGACGTCTTGATATTCGCAAACGATTGGAATTTGAGAGATAGCATCCAATTCACCCTTCTCATTGAGAGAAAACAGACGAATGGTATTATCCCGAGCGGCAAAGACAATTACATCCTCAGACGAATGAGTCAATTGAATCTGCCTAGCAGCACAATCAAGATGTGACTTGTGCTTAGAAAGCCAATCCATTCCGAGAATAAGATCAATATCCGAGTTACCAAGAACAATTGGGGAAGAAAGGAACTTGTAGTCACCCAGTGTGATAGTAACCTCCGGGACGCAGGTGTTAGCTGTCATCTGCTTGCTCGGTGACACAATTTGCAAGGAACTTTGCAGATACTGATAATCGCACTCATACTTTGATGCAAAAGGTTTGGAAATTAAGCAATGCGATGCACCCGTGTCAAAAAGAACTTTTGCAGGAATATCATTAATAGGAAGGTTACCCATGATGACATCTGGTGAGTCCTCTGCCTGAGCTGCATTCACCATATTGACCTTGGCGAACTTGGGGTTATGCTTGACCACAGTTATACTTGCTGATCTCACGGGAGGAGGAGGAGGAAGACGCCTCTGGTTGAGACACTTGTTGGCATAGTGACCCTTCTATTGGCACTTGTTGCACGTGACCTCTGAAAGCGGACGGTGATACGGAGCACTCGATCTTGGAGATTGAGACGAAGTCTTGTTCTGAAAGCCAGGGTTGGGTGGGTGGGAAGAACCACTGCCACCTTTGCTCTTCTGCTGATATGGCTGACAGAACGGAGGAGGAGGAGGCCAATACTTCTGCTGCTTGGCCACTTGAGTAGAGGAAGAAGGAGTAACATCTCTGACTCGCTTCTTGGAAGCATCACAACTCAACTGAGCAGCCTCTTGCTTCAGTGCCATGTTGTAGAACTCATCGTATCTCAAGGGCTCAAAGAGAACAAGAGCTAGCTGAATATCTTCTCTGAGACCACCCCTGAACTGGTATATCATGCTCTTCTCATCAGGGACGTCCTGCTTGGCAAAGAGGGCGAGCTTCTGAAACAACTTGTTGTAGTCATAGACAGATAAAGAGCCTTGCTTCAGGTTGCGGAATTCCTCACGCTTGCTTTCAACCACGCTCTGGGGAATATGATGAGCTCGGAAATCTCGACGGAAATCATCCCAAGTGATAACACGTCCACCTCTGGAATCCTTGTACTGCTGGAACCATTCTGCAGCTTGATCTTTGAGTTGGAAGGAAGCGAACTTAACAAAGTCCTTAGGCCTGACGTTACTGCACTCGAAATGCTTACACAGATCCACAAGCCAATCGTCAGCATCGGTTGCCTCAACACAATTGCTGAAAGTCTTTGGCCCATTAGCAAGGAACTGGTTGAGTGAAGCAAAGTGATTCTGATTGCTGCCTTGATTCCCTTGGTTGCCTTGATTGCGCTCTTGAAGAATTTGCATGATCAACTGTGTGTTTGCATTGGTTGTGGCCATCACAGCTTGCCATGCCTCCGGAGGAGGTGGAGGTGGTGGCGGATCAGGATTCGGAGTCGTGCGCGTTGGAGGAGCCATCCTGAAGAGGTTGACCACCATTAGCACATTTACAGACAAATATTGAAGCTGAATCCAACGGAATGAAAATTGCAACATATAGTCTTCACATCCGAACAAAATGAACGAATGCATTCCTCTTGAAATGGTCACATATCCATAAATTGAGAAGCCACGTAGAATTAAGGTAGAGAAATAATTCAACAAGGTACGGATCAAGAACGAATAATCGGTAAGAAATCCCAATCTCAAACCAATATCCATGGAAAAAGAACTAGAGCTACTAGAATTCCCACCTATGAAACTCCCGAACCTTTCCGGTTATGCAATCAGGTGTTAGGGATACAGGGGAAGCATAATATCTCAGCCAAACTAGCAAATCCTACATCCAGTTGTATCCATCCTTCAACACATAACCAAGAAACCTTCGGAAACCATCTACCTCAACCTTCGAAAAGCATCCGTTATACAAGTTATGGCGATACTCCTGAACTCCCGCCCCAGTACTGGGTGGCGTCGAGGTTATCTCACCAACGAACTGCATAAAAGAGATTTTCGATGTCGTCGTACTAAACTCAGGTATTCCAGAACTGCAATGATAAAATTATGATGACAACACCTCAGAGCTCAATTCCCCGGGACACTTCCACTAAACCCCTGACAGGAGGCACCAAGACAATGTTCTCATCATAAAACCATCAGAACGATTCCAAGATACCCGCGTGATCCTAAATTTTTTTAGTGAAATTTGAGAAGAGAAGAGTCAAAACTCTACGTCAGGATGCCTTACCAGAGCGATGAGGAGACTGGGAAGTAAAAAGAATTCCTAAACTCTTCGATATATAATTCCTAAATGACTCAAAACATTTTTCTAGACACAACTCGGCCGCTAAAAACGATCAAGCAATGGGGCTCCTAAGGTCGGGGAAGGCTCTGATTACCAACTTGTAACACCCTCGATGCGACTATATCTCCCACGTGTCGAGGCACGACTTAGAGGCATAATCGCATTGAAGGCATGTGTCGCATGTTGGGTTATCTTTTATTTTGGCGCCGTAGTTGGGCCATGAGTGTTTGGATGATGTAATGTTATTTATGTACTTGATTGACGTGGCGAGTGTAAGCCAACTATGCTATCTCCCCCTTATTATTCATATTACATGGGATGTTGTGAAGATTGCCTAACTTGCGACATATGCCTTCAATGCGATTATGCCTCTAAGTCGTGCCTCGACACGTGGGAGATATAGTCGCATCGAGGGTGTTACAACATATCTCGTTCTCAGGGCACACTAGATGAGCAAGACGTCGGGTAAGCCAGCCCAGAGTTGCCCCAGGTAGCCTCGGACATCGCTCAGTTGGACCAACACTCAGAGGAGCACTGGCCCGGGGGGGGGGTAAATAATGATGACCCTCAGGAGCGCGACTCCCAAGGGAAAAGAAAAGACTAGGTGGCAAATGGTAAAACCAATGTTGGGCATTGCTGGAAGAGCTTTACTTAAGGCGAACTGTCAAGGGGTTCCCATCATAACCCAACCGCGTAAGGAACGCAAAATCCGGGAACATAACACCGATATGCCGGAAACTAGGGTGGCAAGAGTGGAACAGAACACCAGGCATAAGGCCGAGCCTTCCACCCTTTACCAAGTGTATAGATGCATTAATTAAATAATATATAATGTGATATCCCAACAAGTAAACATGTTCCAACAAGGAACAACATCTCCATGTTCCAACAAGGAACAAACTTCAATCTTCACCTGCAACTAGCAATGCTATAAGAGGGGCTGAGCAAAGCGGTAACATAGCCAAACAACGGTTTGCTAGGACAAGGTGGGTTAGAGGCTTGGTTCAACAATATAGGAGGCAAGATAAGCAAGTGGTAGGTATCGCAGCATAGGCATAGCAAAAGAGCGAGCAACTAAGCAAGCAAAGATAAAAGTGATTTTGAGGGTATGATCATCTTGCCTGAAATCCCGCAAGGAAGAAGAACGAGTCCATGAAGAAGATAAATGGACGTAGACGAACGGGTCCTCACAAACACAACGTTAACAGAACCAACCTGAAGAAGCAAACACCAGAAAAGAAGCACACAACATAGTAAACAACCAACACAAGAACATGGTATGATATGCGGGATGCGGTATGCGATGCATATGCATGATTGGACAAGGAATGCATGAACCTGGACTCAACATGGAAATCCAAGTGTGCCACTGGAAAGATGAGATGAAATCGCTTGAAAAAGATATAAAGAACGCCGGAATCGGAGTCACGGTTTGGAAATGGCAAGCGATTCAAATATGACACCGATCTGCGATTTAAAGCAAGTAGCCATCTAGATGCAATGAGATGAACATGCTACAACACCCAAACATGACAAAAAAAATACATGGCAGGGATGCATTCATGATTCTTAACAAAAATCTAGCAATGAGCTACGGCCAATTCATCCATTAACAGGTTCAAACAAGCATGGCAAAAATGCATATGGCAAACAGATTTCAGACTTAGTGAAATTAACACTTGTTTGGAATTTCAGATCAGGTAGCACTCTTCAGAGCAACAAAACTACATGCTACAGGACCTGAACATGGCAAAGTAAAGCATGGCATGGAGCTACACAAAGAGCTTAACAAAAGTCCCTTAGTGACCTTGAGCCAAAAGGGATCTGAAAATACAATTGCAAGCATGTGAACATGGCAAAAACATAATCAGATCACAGACTTAGTGAAAACTGGAACATGCTGAAACATAACTCAAGTAGGCATGTTTACGAGCTCGATGCACTCACTACGGGGCAAGTAATGATAAGCTAAGCATACATCCATCAAGAACACACAAAATTCAAGCTAGACATGGCAAGAACAATAACATAGCATGCACGGATCAACTACAACATCATCAGCAAAATTGCAAACAAGTTGACAATCTGCCCAGATTCACAAAGTAGCAAAAGTAGAGCTCGATTGGCTCAACCTAGGGTGCCCCATAAATGCAAACAAAGACATGGATGGATAGAGCACTACAAGATTAACAAAACATCCTTACTGATCATCCTCAAAAGAGGCACGGATCACTAGGAAACAACATGAACATATAGCAATATGAGGTAAACAGCTCAAGGACTTGGTGGAATTGCTAAGTCCCTGAAAACAGAATTACCAAGTGCACCACTTTGCAAGCTTGCACTAGTCACCACACACATCACAAAGATACATGGGTTTCACCTCTGGAAAGATGACAAAACCCTTAACAAAACATATGTACAACATCAGGGCATATCATGCACACATTAATCATGGAAAAAATGACAAAAAGCTAAACGGAGTAGCAGATCTGACAATTATCTCAAGTAGCCTTCTTCTAACAGCATTTCGGGCATCAAGATGAACTCAAATGAAAATGATGCAATGGAATGTAATGATGTACTCTCTGAGCTGAACATTTTGATATGCTATAAGCATGAATCGGAGCTACAGACGCAAAGTTACGGCACGATGAACAAGGGCACATGGATCTGGAAATCTCGGGGACTTGGTGAAATTTTAACCTCTCCGGGAAAAGTCAATGGGCGGATGAGGATATCCGGGACGAGAAGATCTGGGCGGCACGGGGCTGTTTGGTTGGCAGGCCCGGTGGATCTGATCCCACCTGGCCGGATCTGAGACATGACGACGACCGACGGCGGCGAGGTCGCCAGAGGGCGCACGGGAGACGAGGCGGCGTCGAGGTGGCGGTGGCGCTCGGCCAGGGCGGCGGGGATCGCCGGAGGCAG
>NC_057812.1:310748976-310752808 GCF_018294505.1 Triticum aestivum
GCGGTCGGCGGCGGAGCAACAAGGCAGGCGGCGGCGGCGTTCGGGCCCTCGGGGGCCGGCGATGGGCTCCCCGGGCCGCGTGATGGGGGAGGCGGCCGAGCCACTCGGGTGCCGACATGTGGCGGCGGACGTCGCGGGCGGACATGTCCGTCAGCGGGATTTCGTCCGGCGGTGGCGGGGAAAAAAATGGATCTAGGGTTCATCCGCGAATTGATCCGAAATTTCGGGGAGGGGTGCTCTTTTATAGGTAGAGGGAGCTAGGAGAGTCCAAATGAGGTGCGGTTTTCGGCCATGCAATCGTGATCGAACGACCGAGATGGTGGAGGAGGTTTAGGTGGGTTTTGGGCCATCTAGAAAGGGAGTTGGGCTGCAACACACACGAGGCCTTTTCGGTCCCTCGGTTAACCGTTGGAGTATCAAACGAAGTCCAAATGGCACAAAACTTGACAGGCGGTCTACCGGTAGTAAACCAAGGCCGCTTGGCAAGTCTCGGTCCAATCCGGATATGTTTAGTCCCCACACACGAAAGAAAGGTAGAAATGACCACCGGAGGAGAACGAAGCGCCGGAATGCAAAACGGACAACGGGGAAAATGCTCGAATGCATGAGACGAACACATATGCAAATGAAATGCACATGATGACATGATATGCAATGCATGACACGCAAGAAAAAACAAGGCAACAACAGCGAGTAACTGGAGGACACCTGGCACAATGGTCTCGGGGCGTTACAGGTAGACAGATGAAGTACATACTGATGAATAACAATGCATAAGATATTCAATAGCATGATGTCCAAATTAAGCAGATGGCATTGCGATAGAGTAGAATGACAGTACTTAAATTTGAAAACATGTTATCATGAATGGAATAGGTACTGAAAAACAGGAAGGCATGACATATTTACATGCATGATCAGCATGCTAAGCACATGGCATTGTAACAGAGTAGATACACTCTAGGACATTATATGCATGTTGTACCCATATCACAAGCCAAGTTAGAGCAAGGACCTTGTGGGGTGAAGAGGATTCATCATCTTTCTGCAAGTCTTCTGAAGAACTGCCTTTACATGTTACATCATATTTGGTATCATTGACATCAAGTTTATTGGCCTTTACATTGCTCCGTGAGGTTCTTGTGGATATATCAGTGTGTGCAATTATATCTGACATGCATGTAAGACAACTAGTAGTTAGATTTATGTAATGAGTGCCTGTAGGAGACGACATAAATAGTAGGACTGGGGTTAACTAGCAGCAATAGGTCTCATAAACTAAAGGGAGAACACAAATGAAAGCTACAGAATATGTATCGTTTGTACTCGAGATTAACTAGATGGCACACAAAAGTATTAAAGAACAACATAGGAAATACTATAAGTGGTATAATACTATAATCACCAGCCTGCGGGATAGCATTGGCTGATGGATGATAACTATGGAACAGTGTTACCTAAAGAACAAGTATCTTAGCTGAACTATGGAACAACGTTAATTCCTGAACAAGACCCGTAAGAGATCAGCATGAATATACAGTGAAATGTGATGATCTATTTTCCATGCTTAGATGAATAACAAAGCCATAAATGTTGCACACAAGTAAGATGAGGGTACAACCTATCTGGCTGCCATCCATAGGAGTGAGCATCATGTGCTGACTTGTGGATGGCCCTGCAGTTGTTGTGGCTGTGCATGTCGGGCACGCGCATTCGATGCAGGGAACTGTTGAGTGGGGACTATAGCTCCCTTTTGGTGTATGCTTCCCTTGTTGGAGCAGTTGCGGTGAGTCGGAAGACGGTGTGTCTGAAGATGCAGATAACGCATAATGTTAAGAACGACATATCTCTTTGATCTGAAGAAATACACTAAGATATCAACAGCAAGGTACGAGAGTGGTCACACATCTGTTGACTGAAGACTAAATTGGGGTCACACTATTTTATTTTATTTTGGTACTGTACGATCTACGCCGGATGGCTGGCCGTCTTGTGCCTCCCGGCTGACACTGTTCGGAATCTTCCCCGAAGAGCCAGCGACCAACGGCAGAGTAGCCTGCCTCCGCCGTCTGTGGCCCCGGCCAAAACCCCGCTCCCCGCCCCACCGCACTGCCATGGTTGCGCCACCCCCGGGCCAATCCACAAAGACTCCCCGTCATCCAGATTCGGCGGCGGCAGTACCTTCAACCCACGCAACTCTAAAAGATAGCCATCTAAGCGCTCCTTCCATGGCGAACTTTGTGGCCCCGCACCCTTATGTTAGACACCAGCCAACCGGCAGCCTAGGAGCTCCGCCGCCTCAAGGGGTGCTGCTTCCCATTGCAAATCGATTGGCCCAGAATAAAAATTCAGACAACTGACGCCTAAATAAAGTGATTTGAGATGAGGGTGCGACCTATCTGGCGGCATGGTGAAGTAGGCAGGTCCAGCTGCCGAGTCGGTGAGGCCGGCGCGGTTGCGGTGGCGACCGGCGACAGGGAAAGAGCGATGTCACGACGGTCGACGGCTACGCCGAAGCAGCGCCAGGACTCTGGACGGATCCAAAGTTGGAGCCACTCCGGCGCCGTGAACAACGATGTGGGTGAATCGGCTCTGGTACGGTTCACGCGGTCGTCGTCGAGGCAGCACCAGCAGCATGGAGTAAGAGGCGCACGGCCCAGTGCACGCCGGCAAATGGACAACGTCTCCGGCATTAGGGAGGAGGGCGGCTATGAAATTGGTGCGGTGGGGGGCGCCATGGAGGTGGGGCTGAGGTTTCGTGGCTCAGGAGAAGGGAGCTTCCCGGGGAGAAGGTGATTTGGCGCCCACGAGGTATGAATGTGGGCGGGCAGGGGAAATTGGGAGGGGAGTGGAGCCATGTCTTACGGACGCATTTGTCTGAAATGTGAGGGGGAGTTACAGTTCTACCCTTGCCTATAGGCTTCTCGGCTTGGGTCTGTGTACTGAGGGTCGGGGATAGTAGAGTAACTTTGCTTCTCTGGGCGGGAGCGATTTCGGGTGAGGAGGGCGTGTTTTGAACTATAGTGGGCGCGAGCGATTTCGGGCGAGGAGAGCGTGTTTTGAAATAGTGGGCGCGAGCTATTTCGAACGAGGAGAGCATGTTTTGCCGACCATGGTTTATGAATTATTCGGCACATGTCATTTCGGCCGAGGAGAAGGCGCGCTTGGATGAAGTTACGAACCTACCCTCAATGTACAACGGGCCAATTGATGCGTGTCCCACATAGGACGGTAATTTTGCGTCTCACATTTATTTGCTCGGGCGAATTCCACCGAGCAGAGAGGATTTTTAATGGTTCATTCAAATTTTGGGAGAACGAGCATCCACGTCTACCTTACCAAGTCGATTCGGATCAAATTTTGAAATATTAGCTTGCCACTTCTTTTTTAGATGGAGAGATGATGCTCGGGAGTAATGTGTTTTTACATGCTCGTTGCTAGCGATTTACTATATGACAAATAGTTGACCCACTCAAAAACGCGAATCAAACCCAAAATGAAATATCTGTATTCAATGAAATAGCTTGTTCAGTAGGTCAAAATAGTGAACTAAATCCAAAATTGAACACCTCAATCGAGTAGCATGTTGTACAGTATTATAGTACTCCATGAACATGTTGAAAGTCAAATTAATGAACTTGTTTGATATACGCATATATCCGTTCATGTATGGATTGCAGACAACATGTTCTCCAATTTAAATATTTGAATGCAAGTTTATATCGAAACATGGTTTATATCAGTCTTTGATGCATAAAACGCGACCTCCCCCTCTCCCGGACTCCTGTTCTCTCTCTCTCTCTCTCTCTCTCTCTCTCTCTCCGACAATCTT
>NC_057812.1:310753063-310778230 GCF_018294505.1 Triticum aestivum
GGGGGGGTCTTTCTAGTTCGCATGCATATATACACCATCTATAGGTCTCTCTCGCACACTATGTATGATACTCTAGCTAGTCCAAGATAGATATCTTGGGTGCACTCATCATACGCACACAGATTCCTTGGCTCTTTGCCTGTAACTCTCTCATGCACCACTATGTCGTCTCAGAGCTCTTCCCCCCTCTCTCAAACTCTCCATCCACCTGGGTCACAGATACACATGCATATCTCACTCGCACTCGATAGGCCCATCTAAAACTCTATCTCTCCCCCTCGTTCTCTCTCCATCTCACACACGCACACACACAATCTCATGCCCAACTAGCCAAGTATGATGGTCTCTCACTCAATTGTAGGCACACACAGTCCCCCCTATATGTATATGACTAGCTAATCTTAGTATCCATCACAAACATGTGTGTGGTCTATCTCGGTTTCTCTCGGGGCATCCTTCTATCACGCACGCACTCCCTCGATCTCCCACCCATATAGTCCCCTCACGATCTCGACGGGATCTCTCTATCACAAACACACCCTCTCTCCCTCCTCATGCGTCCATGCCATCCATGTGTCCCTCTCGACCTTTGTTCCTTGTTGGCCACACCTCTATTGGACATGTGCTACAGGGGTGTCTCTCTCCGTTGCAAACAATCACACACTAGCTATCTTCGTGTATCGCCTCGCCTCGCTTTTCCATCTCGGAGATGCATGCGTGATATGTTCGCATAAGAAACGAAAAAACACACACACTCTCTCTAATTTATCGTTTGTTGTCACTTTCTCTTTCACACACATACTCTTTTTGCACACTTACTCATTCTCCTTCACACGCACTTGATCTGTCTCGACTGAGGCACTCTCCTCGGTCCATAGCATATAGATTTATTGAAAAGTGAAACATCACAAAGTTTGACCATGTACGTGGAGAAAAAGAATTACATCTAGTACGGCAAACATATGCCATTAGATTAACCATGAGATGTAGTTTTGTATGATGTATCTTTGGTATTGTAGATATAAATAACATTTGCGTAAACCTGATCAAATTTTCCAAAGTTTGACTTCTAAAAACATTACATGCACTGCATTATCGAGCGGATGGAATATCTCTTTTCCCCTCTCAGCTATCTGACGCACCACTCAGCCTTATCGGGGCTCCTCAATCTCTCTCAAACTTTATTGGCCAGTTTGGTTCGTGACCTGACCCTCATGCCTTGATGGCCGGTACTGCCTGGTGTGGATGTGAGATGTAAAATACTTCTGCCTGGCCAGGCTTGTGTGGTGCTGAAGCGTTTGGTTCACGATTGGGCCAGGCAAAGCATCAACGTCCCATCAATCAATCCATGCATCAATTATTTAATGCTAATATCCATCCATGTTTCTACTAGCCTCGTGGCCACACGACCAGGCACGACCAGGCGTTCAAAATTGGTCGCCTGGGCCAGGCTACTTGTAGTGTCTGGAGTTCAGCCAGGCTAATTAAAGTGCAAGGGAACCCAGGCCAAGCATGCTTTCTTTTTCACAGGGTAGCAACCAAACAAGTGTGCATGAAATCCAGCCACAACCCCAGGCCAGGCAAAAAATGCTCAGAACGCAAGCCAAACTGGCCTTATATCTCCCTGGTTCACACATACACATGTCTCGCTCGCGCTATACATATAGACCCATCCAACACTCTCCGCCCTTGTTCTCTCTCCATGTGACACGCACCCCCCTAAGTACCATAATCCCTCAATCCATCATAGGCGCAAGCACTCCCCCTCCTAAGTATGATTATCTCTTACTAGCCAACAGGAACACACATATTGGCTCCTTCCATCCATACGTCTATCTCGATATCTCTCGGGGCATCTTCAATCGCGCACACACCTTGGTAGTCGATCTCCCACCCATGTAGTCCCATCACGATCTCCAGGGGATCTCTCTATGACAAACATACACTCTCTCCTCCCCATGTCTGCATTTTCTCCATACGTCTCTCTCGACCTCTCTCCCTTGTTTGTCATATCCCTCTTGGCCACGTGCTAGCTTAGGGGTCTTGCTCTCTCGGTTCCAAACAACCACACACTATCTCCTCACCTTGCCTCCGTTGTCGAAGATGCATGTGTGATGTGTTTACATAAGACACACACGCTTTTTCTCTACTTTTATCGTGTGTTGTCCATGTCTCTTTCACACGCGCACACACACTTTTTTCACTCACTCACTCTCTCTCTCTCTCTCTTGTTAGGGACTCTGTCACGTCCATAAGCATATGGATGTTTTGAAAAGTCAAACCTCAGAAACGTTTGACCAGGTATATGTGGAGAAAAACATTTACATCTGGAACGATCATTAGATTCATCACAACATGTACTTACTTCATACTATCATTTATCTTTGATATTGTAGATATAAGTAATTTCTTTATAAACTTGGTCAAAGTTTCAAAAGTTTAACTTAAAAAAAAGTTGGAACTACATTATCGAACGGAGGGAGTAGCTCTTTCTCTCTCTCTGCTATCTCTCACGGGCCTCCCAGCTCACTCGAACTCTCTATACCGACGGATTATACGCTCATTGTGTCAGCGTATAGCTCCGTATATTGTTTAGTTGACCGGTCAACCAATCCACATGCTGCCTTGTCAGCTCGTGTTCTGTATCTTCGTATTCTAGCCCATGTGGCAGTGGGTGAAAATAAGTAAACTAGAGGCCCATCTGACACGCGGTGAAGTAAACAAAGTTGAAACAACTCGAGGTAGCACCCCGCATGCTAGTAAATTGAGGGCGCATTGAGGACAAACTTCTTGCGCGCGAAGGACACACTCGCGCACAATTCACCACTGTGCGGCGGCATGCACAGAAGGACGCACTCGCGCACACCCAACACACAACATACACCAGCACACGTGTACACATCTAGGAGTAGAAGGCCGTGGAAAAATCTGGCGCGATGGTCGCTGCCGGAGCCATCCACCCCCAATCTTGGTGTTCCGTGCAATGCATGGGCATCTACGCACGGGAAATTATGTCGAACAGGGCTAGTTGTAAGCAGGCTAGATCTACAGCCATGATGATAGTGACTGCAGACGGTGAGGCTGACTATGGTATGCCGAACACGGCGCCTATACTCAGGTGTCATCTCCGGCGCAGGGTCTTGTCACTTCACTGTGAGGTGCAGCACGTAATAATTTGACCAACGGATAGTACAGTGCTAGTACTCCTACTACTACATTGGTAGTACTACTACTAGTACTAGTAGCACCACCGTCTGGATTTAGGAGTACTACCACGTCCATATGGATTTTAGTATTTGACTAGCAATATCTAGTAATGCATGTCACCAAAAATGTACTACTCCCTCTGTAAATAAATACATGGTGTTTTATTCCTATCGGCGAGAGAACTTAATGTTTTTTGCTACTCCTAACTAGATTACTAATAGGATTACATGCAATGAACTAAACACTGCATGTCATGTTTGGTAGTCTCAAGTCATTGGAAGCATGCACGGCCCACATCTCTCATTGGTTGATATGTCACGAAATAAGAAACAAGGAGGGAGTTAATGCACCGTGCCTAAGTATTTTGGGATTATTTGGTTTTCGTAAGGTGACTTACGCAACATTTTTGTTTACATGCATTAACATTTAATAGTTAAATCAAAGGTCAAAACTTGGCGCAAAATGCAAAGGGGACCAATAAACCAGTAAACATCAAACTTCTCTCGTTTGGCCCCAACTAGAGGTCCGGTGAGATGACTATACTGCACCGGCACGGAGGGGGACACAACTTCATTGACTTATGACAACTGCCTTTGGGTGAATGACACGTGGCCCCAGGGGGTGGCTGGCCCACCTATCATACAGCCAAAGGCAGGTGCAGTAGAGGGCCGAGGAGTAGTACGAAATCCTATGCACCTACGCACGCTAACCAAGGACTGAGTGATCACTCAAATCGCAAGATCAGTTGACTAGGAGCTACGCTAGACCCATGGAGGCGATGAGTGCGAGCATCAGCCGGCTGTGCCAGATGGTCCACGATGTCGGCCTGTGGCCCGGCACCGAGGAACGTCTCCAGGTAGTATTGCTTGAGGCCGCCAGGGCGAGGGGCCGCTTGGACGAAAGCTTCGTCTCCTTGTTCGATGAGGTCCTCGTCGGTTTCCTCGACAAGTTCACCATCGTCAAGAAGCTTGCGGACGACTTTGACGTAAGCCTCCAGCCGATGCGCCCAGGCTCTGCGATGCCTGCCACCCTCAACGGCCACTATGGTAACAATCTCTTCGACGCACTGGTAGCCCTGCGATTGCCCGCCGTCGCGCCGGAGAATGTCCACCTCAAGGTCGCGCTCGCCGCGCAGCGCCTGGCGCAGCAAGACACCATCGACATAATCACCCACGTCTATGCGCAAATCGTCCACAAGGACTACTACATGCAAGAGGAGGATGATAGGACGCTGGCCTTCTTGGAGCGCAGGGCAACCTTGGACGACACTGTTCAGAAGCACGTTGAGCTCGCCGCCAACGCCGCTGCTCCTCACATGTCGTTGGTGACCTGGCGCACTAGGGCGTGATGATGTCGTTGAACGTTGATGGATCCGTATGTATTTTTATCTTTCCGTCAAATCCATGTAGTAGTATATGATACTACAGTAATTATCTTACCTTTCACATCAACTTCATAATTTTTGCACGTACTCCATGCATGAACAGCGCCAGAACCAAACTTCTCATTACTCTAGGCAAAATCGTTATTTTCTGTCTATCGGTCGCGCCATGGAGCAGAACCAAATTTTACAAGTTACGAGTTCAAAAGGAAAAGCCTGCCGTGTTCGCGGCGCACCCCCACACGGTTGGTCCGGCACGCCGCTCAAGTGGGAATGCGTGCAGTGTTGCATTTTCACTTACAAGTGGGACCGCAGTTGAGCAAACCGACTATCGGCAAATCCCCACCCCGCCCACCGTGCGATGGCTGAGAAAACAGGAGGGAGAAGAGATGGATGTAGCACGGACTCCAAGAGAATTGGTGTCGGATGGGACTCGTGTGGGTGGCGTGTGCCGTACTGCTAGACGTGAATGCTACTGAGTTATGGCCCATCCCACCCCACTATATCGAGCCTATATCGAGGTATGTAGAACAAATTTCCTGCAGTCCGTGCTTAGCCCTCCTCTATCTCTCTTCTTAGCCAGCCAGCGGACGCGCGGAGCCCATTGTCTGTTTGCTCACATGCGGCCCCACATGTCAGTGAAAACGCAAGAGGACCCACTGAACCTGCACATCTTTCACCTCGACATGCTGGTGATGAAAAACAAATCCAATAAAGATCTTCGGTGGCCGCTTTTGGAGTTACTCAAGAGTAGTAAGATTCTATTTACAGTTTAACCCAAGATGCACATCTCGTGGCTTCAACTACCACTCTATTTTCTTTCATGACACGACCTGGATGCTGGATGTCCCACGTGTCGGCAAAAGGAGGAAGAACCCGACCAAATCTTCGGTTCTGCTCTCGGATGAGATTAGTGCACTTGTTGATACTCCTACTAGAATAGAGGCTAGACATGAGACTAGATGCGAGGAAGCAACGTCTACTTCTTTACTCTCGAAGAAGAAAGAAGCACGCAAGATCGAGCCTCCGCAGATCAATAATGAATGCATCGAGAAGGCACTAATCCAACTTACAGGAGTAGTAAAATGTATTCTTGTGGTTCTTGTTTTCTTTGGTCTTGCTTTTCTAGTCAAAATTATCATTGGAGTCCGTGCAAAACGGAGGTGCGTTTGGGGTCGTGCGTTGGAGTTGGCCTTACAAGTGGGACCGCAGTTAAGGAAACCGACTATCGGCAAACCCCCACCGCGCCCGCCGCGCGATGGCTGAAGTTAGAGAAACGGCGAGGTTGAAGAGATTGCTCTAGCACAGACTCTAAGAAATAATATGGTGCCAGATGGATGTCGTGGTGGTGGCGTGTGCCGTACTCCTGGACGTGAATGCTTGTTCTGGCCCATGCCACCCTACTACTCCCTACTACTTACTCCTACTAGATAGTACTAGTATCGAGGATTCGAGGTGCTGGTTACGTACAGCGAACACATTAACATATGGCTACAGTAAAAACACCCTCCCGACGCGCGAAGCATATGAAGCTAGTACAAATAGTGTACTACTATTGTTGATTGGCCTCATCCGATAACCTGTTGCAATGCACGTACAATTATGTATTCAGAAAATATTTTTTTGCCTCATCGCACCACTCACTTAGAGAAGCGACTTGAAACCATTCATAAATTTAGTAAGTTTATCACACGCATATCATTTTATTACACACAACAGGTCATCAACCCACATCGACGACGAGGATACATTATAAATACTAAAGTTTTCACCACACAACAAATAACAAGCAATGAAATGAACTTCAAATCAACCATTCCACAGCGTTGGAAACACTTGCTTTGAACCACAGGTGATTCTCTGGGACGGGCCATCGATTGTCGATCTGAAACCAACGCAGGACTGATCATCCATACTGAAGCGGCCTACTATATCCCTACCAGGGTAGGAAACCACACAAATGTCCGAGGTATAGACACAATTTCTTCTCATAAATGTGTCAACAAATAGTTGGACCGCCTTTCACCATCATCGGATAGTTTTGTCCAAGGAAGAGCGAGTTTTCTCCAAGACTATGAATTCTGTACCAGGGAGAAGGAGTTGGCGCTAGCACACTAGTATCCATCTTGAATACCATGCAACAGGTGTTGGAATAGGCCCGGAGAGTGCGACCATGGGAGACACCTGCTTCCTTACCAGTAACATCATCAGTGGGCTGTATACACACAAGAAGAGGTGATCCATCGGAATTAGTTGCCAGGCACCACAGAGTATATGGGCGCTACTCGTCCTCATGCTCGTGATCATCACCATCGTCATCTCCCCCTTGGTTATAAAATTTTTCAAGTATAGGTGGTGGGATGTTCACAGGACCTTGGAAACACAAGAAGAAGGTTAATTAGTAAAGGGAAACTTGCTAACCCGCATGCATGTGGATGAAACAATTATAATTACAGTGGAAGACAAACATACCGAAACTATGAGGATGCCATGCAAAAACAGTGCCACGAGTGGTGGCAGCAAACACAAGGCGCTCGTATTGAATTGCATCACAGTACTCATCCGTGTACAGAAACTGATTTTTGAGCAATATCCATCGAGTGAAACCATCAAGGAAGGCAACAAGCTTGTCAAAGATAGCAACAACATCATAGTCGCTGTAATTCCAAGAGCGGTTGGGAACTCGACAAATTGCTATCTTCCGTAGAATACAGTCACCATGATCATATTTGAACGTGCGTACATTACCGGTGTGCTCAACCTCTGGGCAGTGTGCTGAGATTTTTGGAAGTGGAACCCGGTGACGAGTGTACACATTCACAAGTTCCCACTCGCAGTTGGACCCAATGTAAACAACCCAATCTCCATTTGCGCCCGCCCAAGCCTTGCCCTCAAGCGATGGAATCTTAACATCATACGTATCATTATCAAGCGGCATCAACTTGCACAGGGCGAGGCCTCCGTCGTGCCAGCGCCAGTCATCATCAGGGTCACGACGAAGAAGATAGCACAGATCAAACTGCTCCTTGACTCTTGGGTTCTTTGTAATGATGTTATTAGTTGAGTTGAGAATGGGCTTGAACGAACCTGCCATGCTAGCTGAGGTGATGACGTCGCACCGATTAATGAGTTCCTCCACCACGTCATCTTTCAGATCGGGGCAAGAATAACGGGGTCGTTTCCGGCCTGTTCCCTCCATGGAGAAGATGATCGAACAATGGCAGAAGAAAGGGTGAAGGGCTGAAGGAAAATGGAGGAGGGAGAGGAAGAGCGTGCGACAGCAGTTCCAAATCAAGAGGGAAAGGCGAAGAGTCGGTGGACGGTTGCGAGTTTGCCACAGTTCATGAAGAGGCGCCCCGGCCTACACGTCTGTTCGGAAATACTCCTACTACTCGTCGTCGTCTCACTGATACGTTGGAACGGGACCACATGTCAACGAAACATGGTGTGTAATTTCTCGTGCAAAATGCGATCTGGCCGCGTTGGCCCGAGGTGCCGCATTAGTTATCGACCTTTATTTTTTTAATGGCGTGCCGATCAGTTTTGAAGCACGACTAACTGGTACTGTATGCAGAAAAAAATATAAACTACTCTACCACTACTCCACCTCCAGTACTAGTAGTATATGTTGGAATTTTGCTAGTAGGCCTTTGGCCCAAAGCCCAACTAAAATTCTAAAATTCTCTTGGCCCTTCATACACACATGTGAGTGGACTGAGTGAGGCTAAAGTTTAGTCCCACCCCGGAAGTTGAGAAAGAGTTGCACCTCTTTATAAGGTGAGCTCTTCTACCACTTGTATGAGCATGAGAAGAGGAGACCTACACGCGCGCTCCTCCTCCTCGCTCGCCTCGCCACGCCACGCCATGCCTCATCACGACACACTGCGGGTTGCGGGATTGAGCCGAGCCGAGGACAGACCTGTGCATGTTGTCTATATTTTTGCTGCTCAGAAAAAATTAATGAGTCATTAATTAATAATTAACGGACGCGTTAATTACTGAACAATTTTCGATTCTTTTGGATCGCGATGACTCGGACATGGGGTTTACTCCCACGACCTACCCGGCCCGCACTTATATAGTCAGGCAGACGTCTACCCTAGCCGCCGCTTCGTATGGTTTCTCACCACCGTTCTAGATCATTGCGCCACCAAGCAAGTCTTCTCCATCCCTCCTTTCGGCATGCACCGGGAGAAGGGACAGCAGGCCTCCGAAACCCCACCTCTCGTGATCCTGTACGGCAGAGGGGCGATCAGGTTTTTGGGGAGCGCACTCGCGCGACTGCTGGCAACGACGACTTCACGAACGACGACTTCTTCCCCGACCTCAGCAACCTCATCCTCGACGACATGGGCGACAACGTCAACGCCGGCAGTGCTGCTCCCGCTGCATCGTATGTGATTCTATCCTTTCTGTTTGAGATCGTGGTAGAATTCTTGTTTCTAGTATGTGCCCTAGATGTGATCTGTTCATCTACTATGCTAGTCGCATGATTAGTTTAATCTCTGCTATTGCTGTCATGATCTATTTCCTATTTATTTGGATTAAATCTCATAGTAATTTTCTCATATTTCCAATAGTATAAAAAAGATATATAGGCTGGAGCTTGAGCGCTTTCTTGCTAAGGGCTGCCCACTTGCTTCTCACACTACCACCCTCTCTCCAGATCTAAAAAAGACGGCCCCTCTCTCCCTCCTCACCGGTGGTCACAGATCCGTCGGGGAAGAAAAGGATGTGCAGCGTTGACGCACTCGTCGTCGGCGAGTGAGGTCACGCACTGATGACAAGGCCGTCCTCTCAGACCTAGCGCTCGCGCGGGATGGCCTCCGTCCCCAAGCTCGCTGATGTAGTGTGTGCGGAGGACGACGACCACGAGCGAAGCCACTTCCCGTCGACTCTCAGGTATGCTACCTCTTTTTGAACCATAACCTTGTTCTATTGCCCCATCTGCCACTTCGTTGCATGTGGATCTTTTTCCACTCCACCATCTTCCCAATTTGCTATCCTTTGCTTTGCTGGCCACGCACACGAAAACCATAATTTGCACTATTAAAGGAAACCCTACTTCATGCAGACTAATCCATGTCTGGGTTGAATAAGGAAAGGAAGGGAGACTGTATTGTCCAAGAGAGTAGGCATCGAACCCGCATCTAGGTTGAAAAGGGGAATATCAGTAGCTAAGGAACGAGTCTCGTGTCTCTTGGTTGAACAAGGGTAGAAAGGCATGACAACGCAATAGAGAATGACCAGGTCGATCGGTTTGTTGTCCTCGCATAGGAAAAAGGTGGCTAAAGAGAGCAAAAATGGGACGTAATCCACATATGTTGCCTGGATATTTGTTGCTCTGGGCAACCATACCTCCCTCACCACTCTGCGTTTGTGGAGGTACATCATACTGGTGCGCCCACTGTCCGAATGGGCCTCCCATGCTCTTATTGCCACTTTTTTTGCTGTTAGTATAACGCCAGCAGTCAAGTCAAGCAATGCTATTGCTAAAGTGATGCCACATTTAACTAATGCCGCTCTCAGTCTAATGCCACCGATAAATTTAAGCAACGCCAGCAGTCTAAAGCATTCTAATGCTGTTGCACAGCTAGTATACCAACGATGAAACTTGTTACTACCTTCAGATTTTTGCACTGTTAATGCTTATAGATTACATACCTCACTTTCATGAGATAAGTTAATTTTTTTGTACAGTGTCACCAAAATGCCAAGGTGCTGATGTCATTTTATTTTGGTTAAACTACATAGACAATTATGAAGACAAGAGGAAAGGTCAAGAGTGGGCACCTCCTCCTCTGGCTGTTTTCTTGATTCGTTCGATCAACTTTTAAAGTTTGATCGATTATCAAGATTGGGATAGAAATTTTTAAGGTCCCCCCGAGTTCGAAATGATATTTACCTTGGAGGTACATGGTTTGCAATTTTTTTATACTGTCATTAGATAATAATGCTAGTTACCTTCAGACTTTTGTATTTGGTTTAATGCTCATGCAGAGCTAGTATACCAATGCTGAAACTTGTTACCTTTACATTTTGTATTGTTAATTCTTATAGAAACCTTACAATGCTGGAGTTTATTGAAATCTGTTCAGTAAAACCATTGTACTGTACCCTGTAATAAACTAACTACTCTACTATTGCACTAGCCACTTGATTAGTGTATATTTGTAGTATTCGAATGGTGTTGCATTAGCGTATGGACATAAATAAAGTGTGGCAAGCTTTCCTAGATATGTGCTCAAGAAAACTACTACCTGTTTTTCTAAACACTAGACGTTTGGGTACTTTAAATTGAACCGCGAAAACGTCTTATATTAAGGAACAAAGGGTGTAGAGTTCACTCAAATTATCCTGGTAAAGCTAGTCACACCTTTGTTAAAATTAATGTTCATTATGTTATCGGAGGAGGTCTGTATGTTTGTCTCTAATGCCTGTCGACTACATATGTGACATCATGATGTAATGTTAAGTCATTTCCTTTTGTATAGTGTCACCGAATTGTCAAGGCGGTGATGGCATTTTATTTTAGTAGAACTGCACAAAATTTGCTTAAAAGAAGAGGAAAGGTCAGGAATGGTTCAGTTTTTCAGAAAAAACTATGTATGCCTTCCTGACATCAGCCGCTGTTGCTTTATTTATTCCTTCAAACAGGTGGTTAGAAACAGTCTTGCTACCTTATCCCATTATGAAATTGGAATGCTTATATTTGAGAGTCTATGCTTCAACTAGTGCCACTTTTAGAGTAATCACACTTTCAATATCTACGCAAACAGGGATGCTCGATTTTAGTGGAACTGCACAAAAAGTCCAACTGGTTCAACATTAGGAGCATGTTTTTTTCCAAACCTTTATATCCAGTTGGTGGCACTATGAGCTGTTCATTACGAAGGTACATGGTTTGCTACTATCTTGCTACTCTTTTTGTACTGTCATTAGATAGTAATACTAGTGGTTTGCATGTGAATTTATTGGCAGGGTGGACCTACATTGGAGGTGCAGGACAAGATTCAATGATTGGATGCTCAATTTCGGTTGTATTGATTTCACCTCTTCCATCACTGCGAAAATGGATATCATTGGTCTGATGAAGAATAGGCACTATATTTCTGCTCTGAACCAGCAAATCAATTCAGTATGAAATTTTCCAGGGCAAAACATAACTGTATCAGATTGTCCAGTGCAGAACATGACATATGCTAAGCGGAAGAGACATGTTTAAACCGAAAATACAACGTGTGGTATATGGTTACTAGCTGATTGATATTTGTGCAGACAGAGATGTCTACATGTTGCTATTTGGCAAACAAACAAAGTGTCCGCAATTTTGGTTGAACTGCACAAGAGAATAGTATAGCCACTGCATGCAGTGCCATTTGAAAATAGACACAGAAAGATTGGATAGTCACTTCATGGACTGCAGAAAAGTAGTACTGTACTATTTATTGGCCAACACTAGGTGCTTCATTGTTTGGTCTGATTATACAATGGGCATCATTTTGCCTAAGTTAAAGTTTGTATTCCGAAAATAGTCTCGCGGTGTGATCGAGAGAAGACCAAATCATATTGCAGTGGATGTTCCTCCATCATGTGTGGTTCATTCTCATGGTTCCAGCTGTTGGTGAAACCACTTACATTTGCAAGAGGAATTGTAGACTTCACAAACAAATTTGTCTTTCAGTCTGTACTGAATGTTGGCTAAGAGAAGCATCCATGTTAATAAGAAGAACAGATGTTTTTTCTAGATCTCTGCTTTTGGAGCTACATATTTGTATATGATCTGTTATTGTATATCTTAATATTTTTGTTGTTGATTTGTTATTGTATATCTTAATATTTTTGTATATAAACTTGGTCAAAGTTTGTAAAGCTTGACTTTGAGCAAAGCTAATATGCGAACTAAATAAAAACGGAGGGAGTACCTCCTTTCCGGTTTGCAGGGCTTAATTCAAACCTCTCACCAACCAAGGTACTTCCTCCGTCCGGGATTTATTAGTCCCGTGAGCAAAGCAGCAAGACCAAGGCATGGCAATAATAAACGGCATGCAGAAGTTTAAGCCTGATTAATTCCAGTGATTTAAGTGGCTGCATGCGTGCCCTCGGCTGCGACTCGTTGCATGCTGCTTCGCGTACTGCCTGCGAGCGATTCTGAGTGCCTGCATGCAGCCGGCCGTAATTAAGGCAGCTAACTGATGCGAAAAAAGATACGCTTTAAATCCGTGGAATCATTATTGACAAGGAGGGAGATGATTCGAGTGCACTCGTTTGACCGCCATGCCGGCGTGCGACCCAGACGGGACGGGACGACACAGTCATAATTTTAGTTTCTCTAGTTTTCCACGGCAAGCTGGCGCGCTAAGCCATTATGCATTGAATTCCGATGACCGTCGCGCTACCTTCCGCCTATAAGTACTGTTTCCTGGCCTTCTCAGGTGCCACCGTGACCCAACTCGCCATATCCTCATAAGCCCCCACCAGCCCGACATCGCTCGCCACGTCCGCCATGCCCCCGCCCGTCCGTGGTAGGCGACGCCGGAGGCGGTCACCGCCGGAACTAGTGTTCGGGTTTTCACCGGAAGGCAGGCGGAGGGAGGAGGCATTCTATCTGTCTTTAGATGGCAATGCGGAGATCGAGGAGTTGTTGCAGCGCGACTGCATGGCGGAGGAGCAGGAGTTGTTGGAGTGAGACCGCCTGACGGAGGAGCAGCGTATCGCCGATTTGCGCCGCCAGCGGGACATGGAGCAGCAGCGCACCGACGCTCTGAGTCATGAGTAGAGCGCCCGCAACTAGGCCGACTACCTGGAGGCCGGTGCCCAGCAAATGGCCCTGGAGGCTGTCGGGCAGGCACGCATTCGCGACGCCGATTTTTACTACCAGCTCGTTAAGTGGGTTTCCCGCTTGGAAGCCAAAGCTTCGGTGGACCACGCCGGCACGGAAAGGGCCAACGCGCGCGAGCAATGCGCCCTATCGCACCTCTGCCAAGTCCGAGGCAAGGCGGAGGACGCCGGTGTCGGCGTTTAGCATGGACAGCAGATGGCGGCCAGCATCGTCTAGTTAGCTAAGAGTAAGTTAGTACTTGTACGCTATGAGAGTGGTAGTGGGAGCAGATAGTTAACTTGGCTATGATGGTTGTCAACATGGAAGTTCAGTACTCTATATGTGGATCAGACCTGTTACTTTGGTCTGAATGTTGAACTTTTCGTTTGAACGTATGGAATGGGCTGTTATTTTTTAAAATGGGTTGTATTTGTCCTCCACGGTTTAGAGGCTGACTTGTGGGCCTAGCAAGTTGACGCGTACACAATAAGGAGATGATTGTCCGTGGAGAGGATGACAGCTGGGACCCGCCAAGGTCATGGCAGTACGCAAGCAAGTGCCTCCTTATTTCAAGCCAATAAAAAATGGCTCCTCCTAGTGGATTTCTGACATCTGGGTCCCATGCCATTGTCAACGTAGTCAATAAACAAGAGAATTGCACAACGAGTGGCTGACACCAGGGACCCAGCAGCTCGCCCAATTATTTTTGTTTTGGGTTAATTTGATAAATGCCACTCCAAATCTGGTGTATCCGAGAAATGCCTCTGCAATTTCCAAACTTTGAAAAATGCCATTTCATGCCATTTCTAGTGGCATTTTTCGAAGTCTGGAGTGGCGTTTTTCAAAGTTTGCAAACTGCAGTGGCGTTTTTCAAAGTTTGCAAAAATTGCAGTGGCATTTTTCAAAGTTTGGAAATTGCAGTGGCATTTTTATGAATCGCTATAATTGGGGTGGCATTTATCTAATTTGTTTTTGAGACGGAAGCAGGGTGTCAACTGGGCTGTGCGGGACACTCTGGCCTTTCTAGACAGCCTTTTCTTTTATGTTTACCACAGATCAGCCAAGTAGTTTTTTTTTCTTTTTGAAAATGGCTAGCCCAGTTCTTTTGTGATTTGTCAAGTAAGTCGCTTTATCAGGCCTGTTGGGCTGCAAATCTTTCAAGACGAGGAGAGCTTCATTCGGCTGGCCGAGAAAATGGCCTATCAGTAATGAGAAATGGGTTGTACATTTTTAAAACACATCAAACCGGCAATTATTTTCAAATATCTTTTTTTCATTTCGAGATTTTAAATTGCATTGATTTTTATGCATGGACAATTTATTGGATTTTATATTGATATACATTTATTTTTAAAATTAGTCTGAATGTGACTCGAAATTTCGGGATTAAAAACAGTTCAGACCGCACCGACATATGCAAAATTTCATATAATTTTTTAACCGTGGCCACAATATGGGCTGTAATGCTAACATAAAGAATATGGGCTCTAAAAAAACCCGTAAGAATTAGCAAATGGGCTGTAAATTATTTGAAATAATGGCAGATGGGCTGTATGTTGTTTTCCCCAGATTTGAGGCTTTCCACAGATGGCTTGTATACTGTTGGATGTCCATCCAACGGCCGTCGTGCTTCTTCAATCTCTGCTCTTCCTGCTCCAGCCGCTCAAACAAGCGCCGGCGGGACTGCCTGCTCCCTCCTTCCCACGGCCGGCTGTGCTGCCGCGCAGGCCTCACCGCCCATTGTACTCCCATCGCTGGCCTAGCCATCCCTCTACTCACCCACACCTGCTGTTATTCTCCGGCGACGGCAGACTAACCAGTAAACCCACGTACAGTCGTACTCTCCTCTGCGTGGGAAACAAAAACAATGGCCGAGTCTTCCATGCCTCCATGTCGTTCCCTTCCTAGGCCTCATCGTCGTCCACTGCCCTGGTGCTCTCGGCGTGGCGTGGTCAGCGTGGCCAACGACCGACATGCATCTGAAGTGGACTGTACGTGGAGAGGCTGACAACTGGGTCCACGGCCGCACGCAAGGAAATGCTTCTTATTACGCGCAAAATAATGATTTCCTCCACCTGACATCTGGGACCCACCGAAACGGCCTCTGTATTTCACAAAAAAAACGTTACCGCCGCTGACAGCTCAGACCCACCAGCTATATCTTCGCACGCAAGGAAGTGCCTCCTTATTACGCACAAAAAAATGAATACTCCCCCTGCTAGCTGGGACCCAGTATAGTGGGCCAACCTCTGGTCTTCTTGCTACAGCCGCCCAAAGCAGCGCCGGTCGTGCCGCCTGCTCCTGCCTCCCGTGGTCGGCTGTGCTGCCGCGGAGGCCTCATCGCCCCCATACTACTCCCACCGCTGGCCAGGCCATCCCTTCACTCCACTCACCCACACCCCCTGTTATTCTGCGGTGACGGCAGCGCAGCCGAACCAGTGAACCCTCGTACTCCTCTCCGCGTGGGCATCCACTGCCGCGTCTTCCCCGGCTCTGCGTCCTCCCCTTCCTAGGCCTCGCCGTCGTCCACCACCATGGTGATGTCAGCGTGGCGTGGTCAATGTGGTCAATGACCGAATTCCATCGGAAGAATACTGTGCGTGGAGACGCTGACAGCTGGGTCCACGGCCGTAGCAAGGAAGTGCTCCTTATTACGCACAAAATAATTATTCCTCCACCTGACAAAGGGGACCCACCGGACGGGCCACCGTATTTGGCGAAAAAAATGTTTCCCCCCTGACTACTGGGACCCACCAGCTACACCTTCGCATGCAAGGAAGTGCGTCCGGGCAAAAAAAAATGATTCGCCCCCTGATTGCTGGGACCCACCAGCTACACCTTCGCACGCAAGGAAGTGCCTGACAGTTGGGACCCACCTGGTCAAAGCGTACGTAGCATTGTCATTCTGGTCGCGAACGTGTACGTACATATATACTGGTCGATGTAGAGGTGCACACGTGTCGTAGTAGAGGCGCGCACGTAGCATGTACACGTACGTACAGCGGCCAGGGTGCAAGAAAGAAAATACGGCCATCCATGTGTACATACGGGCGGGGTCTCGAACGCCTACTCGCGCATACGTACGGCCAGGGCTCATGTACATGGCTGGGTCGGAACGGAGAAACAGCGTCGTCGTCGTGTTCATGGGGAGGCAACGAAATGCGTCGTGTTCATGGGGAGGCAATGAAACGTGTCGTGTTCATCGGGAGGGCTTGGACGGAATAGGCGATGGAAACGAGGCCTGGCGTATCGCAGAACGGAGGAAACAGCCTTGTGTTCGACCAGCCACGTTCGAAATGGGATCCTATTCATCGGGAGGGGTCTGGCGTACTGCAAAACGGAGGAAACGGACCTCCTACAGTCGAAACGGGGGTCTTGTTGATCGGGAGGGGTGTGGCGTAATGCAAAACGGACGAAACGGACTTGTGTTGGAGCGCTACGGTCGAAACGGGGGTCCTGTTCATCGGGAGGGGTGTTGCGTACCGCAAAACGGGACTCCACGGGATCCTGTTCATCTCCACAGTCGACCTCCTCCAGCCTCCACGGGCTCCTGTTCATCCACCGTCGACCTCCTCCAGCCTCCACCTGCGACTGTTCATCCACGGGCTCCTGTTCATCCAGCCTCCACCGCGCGCTACTCCATCGGCTACTGTTCAACCAGCCCTCTCCATGGGCTCCTGTTCAACCACCCCTCCACGGGCTACTGTTCATCCTGCCCTCCACCGTCTACTGTTCATCCTGCCCTCCATGGGGTGGTCCTGTTCATCCAGCCCTCCACGGGGTCCTGTTCATCCAGCCCCAACCGGCTTGATCGATCGGGGTCCTGTTCATCCAGAGGCAACACCACGGGGTCCTGTTCATCCACCCCCACCGGGAACTGTTCATCCAAACCCTCCCCCCGCAACGCTCATTGTTCATCCAGAGGCAGCATCGATCGGCTTCAGTTAGCAGCAGTAGCGAAGGAATCACTCGATCGGGTTCAGTTAACAGCCATCGATTGATCGCTCGAGTTCAGTAACGTGTAGCCTGCAGTGCAATCGCTCGGGTTCAGTTAGAGCCCAACGCCTCGCTCGGCTTCAGTTAGAGCCAACGCCTCGCACACACGCGCGTACGTGTATGAGAGAAATGTGCATCACTCGGCCCCCGACCTCCCACCGTAACCGGGAACTCCCCGAAATTTTCCTCCCCCTCGCTTCTACCACGGTTTTTTCCATCATGGACGGCCCAAAGAATGTCATGCAGCTGCGTCTCCGGCCCGCCCAGGACGAAAAGCCCATTTTCTGTCATGATTTTTTGTCATAGAAGTAGGAGCCCACCACATCTATGATGATACCGGGTTTTGTCACAATTATCGTCATAGAAGTGTCATATGTATGACAGAAAAAATTTCGTTCTGCCCAAAATGTCACGGATGTGTCTTTTTTTTGTAGTGTGCGCTTGCCCCCTTTGCACCAAAGGGGAAACAAGGACACTGCGCAGGCCGGCGCCCGCCTGGTCTCGATCGTCATGGCTTGCGTCACGGGTTCCTCGCGAGGTACCCCTGCCTTGATCTCTCCGCCTCCTCGCGAGCCTGCCTGATGAGGCTGCCTCTGAGGAAGCTTTCTATCGTCCGCCCCGCGAGGCTTGGCCCCTCGCGAGGGTCTTGAGCTTGAGCTGATGAAGATGGGCCGCGCTGGGCCCCTACTTGAGCCACGCCCCAGGCCGCAGGCAGGCAAGTCTGGGGACCCCCATTCCCACAACACCGACAGCTAGGGTGAGTTCAGTCGCCTCTCTCTCTGCTAGGGTTCTACCAGATCTCTCGCTCTCTAGGTGTGTTGATCTCTCCGGGGGTCTCCCTCTACTCTGTGGTGGCTAGCTCTATTTATAAAGGCCCTGGGCCTCTCCCCAAATAATGAGCGGGAAGGGCGCCAACAATTGGCCATTTTGAAGGGGAACATCTAGTACAAGTTATCCAGACCAAAGGTGGTCTTCAGCTGCCAAAAGTACTGGTGATGACGCCGTCTTGGGCTCCACGGTGACCTCCGTCCTGCCGCTCTGCTGGTCTTGGTCTCGTTGCACCGGAATGGCAACCTTTGCCCGGTGCCTTGGTCTGTGCTTGCCCCCTTTGCACCAAAGGGGAAACAAGGATACTATGCAGTCCGGCGCCCGCCTGGTCTCGATCGTCATGGCTTGCGTCACGGGCTCCTCATGAGGTACCCCTGCCTTGATCTCTCCGCCTCCTCGCGAGCCTGCCTGACGAGGCTGCCTCTGAGGAAGCTTCCTGTCGTCCGCCCCGCGAGGCTTGGCCCCTTGCGAGGGTCTTGAGCTTGAGCTGATGAAGATGGGCCGCGCTAGGCCCCCACTTGAGCCACACCGCAGGCAGGCAAGTCTGGGGACCCCCGTTCCCAGAATCCCGACAGTAGCCCCCGGGCCCAAGGCGCGCCCGGGCTTGGCCTAGCAGGAAAGCGAAGGGGCAAGCGTGAAGCGCCGCGGGCCCTAACAACCTGCGGCCTTGGGCGCCGTGTGGCGATTGATTGGACGTGGGCGTCTGTGCTTCCCACGACGCTTCGGCAACTGCACGAAATGACATGTCCCTGCATGCAGAGAAACCGTTCATGATTACCTGCGATCGTGGTGCTCGACGGTTGGCCTCCTCCGGCTATAAGTACGGGGCTGCGCGAGTCCCTTCAGTCCATCCCTTGCTGCCGCTCCTTTCCTTATTCTTCCTCGTTCTTGCTTCTCCTTACGCCAATGGCACCAATCCACCGGTTTTCTGCAGAAGAGAAGGGAAAGGCCCCCCCGAGAGGGTCCTAACCCACTTCCGCCGAAGAAACGGCTGGTCCTCTGCCACCGAGATGTGGATGCTCAGCTAGAGGCACCGAGGCCCTGGTACGAGCGGCCGCCACCTGGGTATCCGCTCCCTTGTATGCCCGCGTTGTGGGTCCTGGGGGAGAAGGTGTCGAGCAACATCGACGGCGCCCCCGTCGACGCCGGCGAGTCACGGTGGTGCGTGTCGTTCCTCCTGGAGTCCACGCCGAGCGCTCCTCTCGTGAGCTCGTGCTCCACGCCGCCATGCCTCCGAGCTCTTGGATTTGCCTTCCCCCCTCCTTCGCCTTCGAGATGCCGCCGAGCGGGGCTTTGGAGCTCTAGCTGCAGCACGCTGACCGCGGTACCCTTGTGACCGGAGCGGAGATCACGGTCATCACCCCGGGCAAGGTCTTCATGACCCGGGGCTGGGGCGAAATCGCCCGGGTCTGCCGCACGGTAGGTGCCCTTGTGATTCATCTTGAGTGCGACGTCGCCTCCCTGATGTTCTTCAAGGTCTTCTATGCTGAAGGACGCCGGCTGGAGTGCTGCCCCATACTTATAGCCGGAGGAGAACCTCTTTGGGGCCATGGGGACGGCGAGTAGCCAAGAGGAAGAAAAGGAGCAGCAAGAGGGGACGGGCTGAAGGGGCTCGCGCGGCCCCGTACTTATAGCCGGAGGAGGCCAACCGCCGAGCACCACGATTGCAGGTAATCATGATCGGTTTCTCTGCATTCAGGGACTTATCAAGTTGTGCGGTCGCCGAGGCATCGTGGGGAAGCGCAGTCGCCCACGTCCAATCAATCGCCATGCGGCGCCCAAGGCCGCAGGCTGTTAGGGCCCGCGGCGCTCAGCGGTTGCCCTTTCGCTTTCCTGCTAGGCCAAGCTCGGGTGCTCCTTGGGCCCGGGGGCTACTATCAGCATTCTGGGAATGGTGGTCCCCAGACTTGCCTGCCTGCGGCCTCCGGCGTGGCTTAAGTGGGGGCCCAGCGCGGCCCATCTTCATCAGCTCAAGCTCAAGACCCTCGCGAGGGGCCAAGCCTCGCGGGGCGAACGACAGGAAGCTTCCTCAGAGGCAGCCTAGTCAGGCAGACTCGCGAGGAGGCGGAGAGATCAAGGCAGGGGTACCTCACGAGGAGCCCATGACGCAAGCCGTGATGATCGAGACCAGGCGGGCGCTAGGTGGGCGCCGACCTGCGCAGTGTCCTTGTTTCCCCTTTGGTGCAAAAGGGGCAGGCACATGCCAAGGCACCGAGTAAAGGTTGCCATTCTGGTGCAACGAGACCAAGACCAGCAGAGCGGCAGGACGGAGGTCACTGTGGAGCCCAAGACGGCGTCATCACCAGTACTTTTGGCAGCCGAAGACCACCTTTGATCAGGATAACTTGTACTATATGTTCCCCTTCAAAACGGCCAATTGTTGGCGCCCTTCCCGCTCATTATTTGGGGAGAGGCCCATGGCCTCTATAAATAGAGCTAGCCACCACAAAGTAGAGAGACCCCCAGAGAGATCAACACACCCAGACGGCTAGAGATCTGGTAGAAAGCTAGCAGAGAGAGAGAGAGAGAGGTGACTGAACTCACCCTAGCAGTTCATCGCACCAGCTCAAGAACACCTCTCGCGAGGCTGTTCTTCCCTTGTACTGTTCATCATCATCCCCTGAGGTAATCCACCACACCACACACTGGAGTAGGGTATTACACCACAACGGTGGCCCGAACGAGTATAAACCTCGTGTCCCTTGTGTTTTTCGTTGTTTTCAGCTTAGATCACGTGAGGAGATTGGATGTAGATTGGCAGGGGAGAGATCTCCGCGTGCACCCCAGTGTTCTCTCCATGGCCGGTGGAGACCCTGCCGCCGCCGTCACCCATGGCAGCCATAGTGGATTTATAGCCCCGTGACCGGCGAAAGCGACAGGAATGGACGGCGACAAGCCGAAGAAGACCTGTACTGCCGCCAAGCCTCATGGAGGAGCAGCGAAGCGGCCGCCGCGCGACCCGTCGGCTTCAGCTGCAGCGAAACATTAAAGGCGACAACCGCAAAGAAGACGACTACTGAAATTGGAGGTGGCATGAACGGCATGGGAGGAGTCATGAGGGGCATGGGAGGAGGCTATATGGGTGGGTTGATGAACATGATGAGCGGTGGCTTTGGAGATACGATGAATGTCATGGGATGTTTGAGTGGCTGACATGAATGCTACAAATCATGGGAATGAAATAAAATAAGATGAAGCCAACGATGAGAAAAAAAGAAACCACAAGTGGCAAGGAGGGTTGAGCAACCATATTTCTTTTCTCTATGTTGGATCATGCACTTTGGTTGATGTTGGTACTATGTTTGCGACTTTCATTTGAACTTCATATGCGGATTTAAAATTGAATTTCATATGTTGTTCCATCTAGTTTTTTTTTGCATAGTTGGGGTGCAAAAATTCATACATTGTAGTTGAAATACATAGACAAATTATAGTTCAAAATCATCTTCAAATTGAGGTTCGGCTGCGGTGCGGCAGCCGCACGTGTTGGAGACGGCCACCTCTTGTGCCAAAAAATTTAGGTTTTGTGCCCTAAAAAATTTACTCCGCCACTTTTTTGTGCCCTAAAATAGGGTAGCTGTTGGGGATGCTCTTAGGGCATCTTCAAGGCGTGCATGAGACCTTCTCTAAAAGCCCGGATTGTGTGATTCAGATATTTTTTTCCCTCCAATGTCATGCATCAAATATCTGTGGGTCACTTTGGATGTTCGAAATTCCATACACTGGAAATCGGTAGGAGGTTTGCGCTCGTCCGGACGTCTGCCACGTAGGTGCTTGACTGAGCGGTCCCACTTAAAACCTTCACCGTGAGTTCTTTTTCAGAAGTCGAGCCGCACATTCACTACCGCTCAAAACATACACAGCCGGAAGGCCGCCTACCCACATTCATGTCAGTCACACCGACATGACCAGACGACTGATGGAGCCGCTTTAGCACTAACACGTCAACTAAGAAGGCTACTCCGGACGCTACACCCGCATTGAGGCGGCGATGGTCCTCCTGGCTCGGCTATTTAAGCAGGCCGGCATGGCTTGCAAACCACATCTCCAACCCTACATCGTCACCTCTCATATCCTCCTTGCACCTCATCTCTCGTCCGCACACCACACAAATGAGCAAGTTCGGTAGTGGCTCTGAGTGGTTCTCGAGGCCAGCAGGTGGATCATCGAGGTCATCTGGATCATGGCACTGCCGCCCATGGTCTTCAGCCCCGTCGATGTCCACCACTCTGTCCACGACCATAGTCAAGGAGGAGGTGGTAATCTCCAATGATGACGAGAAGTGGCCATAGCTGCCCCTCCTCTCAGAGGCCGCGTGAATGGATGAGGAGTACGTGTAGCAGCTCGAGTTACTGCTCCAACTGTTTCTCTTCTATCCACGGTTTGTCGCTGCCCTCATTGTCGCGACACAGCCACGTAAAGCAGGAGGTTGTGTCCCCGTCGCGCCACTATGTCAAGCAGGAGCTGGTGTCCTCGCCACGACGTCGTGTCAAGATGGTGCTCGCGTCCCCACCGCACAACCAGTATGGGTGCCGAGTCGAGTCGGCGTCCCTGCGTGCGCCGTTTTGGCTGCGATAAGGAGGTGGTGTCATCGCTGCCTCGTTGGCAGTTCGGGAGCCAGTGGCACCGGTGAAGAAAGAGGAGGAGGCGCCCACCCCGGCAATCGCCAATGCGCGCAACCGCCTCCTCTACTACCCTATATGTGGTGGTGGCGCCTCGTCCTCGTGCACCAAGACGATGACTGACAAGGCGACATCCGAGGAGGAGCGCCGGATTGGCGCAACATGGCATGCCATTCGGCCCATGCAACGTCTGATGTGGCGCCGGAATGGGTGCGCGCCGACCTGGACCTCATGTTGGCCTAGGCCGAGGATCAGTCCATGACCGCTGCGCAAACGTCCTCTGGCCTCTGGTGCCGGATCATTGACCAGCTCTACAAGATCGGGTTTGCCAAGTCCGAGTGCCGCCCTTGCCCTCACCGGCAAGGGCAAGGATGGATGGTGTGGGCTGAAGTCCGCGCATGTCTGTTGCCGCGAGGCAGGCATGGTCAATTGTCTGTGCGAGGCAGCGCAACATTGGCCGATCCGGGCTGCCGCAACCCTGGGAGGTCGTCTGTTGCGGGAAGGATGATGGCGATAACGACGACACGGTCGGGGATGGTGGTGTCGGCAGCCTTGGAGGCCATGCATACAAGGTCAACGTCCGATACCTCACGTACTTTAGTTTTTTTTACTGTTAGTTGAACTTGCTACATAGCAGGTGGTTTGCATGTAATACGTGAAACTTGCTTAAATTTTGTTTAGTTTACATGAGTTTTGTCCATTTGTGAAATATCCGTTCAAAATATGGACGGACATTTGGTGCATAGAACTGGATGTCCACTCTCCTATCCGTTATCCACAGGCACGTCCGAACATGTCTCGTGGATATTTGAGGTATCCGTTTTGATGCGAAGGGTTGAAGATGCCCTCGCTCTGCTTCTGTCTCTCAACTTGAACCGAAGCTCCTTAAAAAGAACTTGGAACTGAAGCTGCTACTACTAGTAGTCTAAAATGTCATCTTTATAGCCACGGTCACATGGGGCAAGGCAAAAAGGACCTGGTGCTAGTGTGAGTTTTATTTTATCTTGCTTTGCTTTATATGTAGTTAATGTCTTTAATAAGGTTGGGTTGTTTGTATCTGCCCTTTTATTTTTTATTCCCTTTGTTTGCATTTCCCTCCCAAGTCCCCTCTCCCTGCTTTGAACATGTACTCAATTAACAACAGTGCTCCCTTTAGTTTGGACTACAACGGAACCTCATTTGCACGTGTGTGTGTGTCTATATATATATGAATGAATGATTTTCTTTGTGGAACAAGTTCATGCAGAGCAACACCAAACAACACATTCATAGATATGCAGTTGTGTCTTCTGCTGCAAGACCGGTCTGCATGACCACGATGGTGCATGAACGTTGTAGCTTAGCAAATCAACTTTATTTCCAAATGACTTGTGCTTGCTAGTGTTTGGAAGGATCTGAAATATGTAACTGGTGATGGCGCACGTCATTCCAATTGCCCACCCGCAGCCACATGCGTGTTTGGTGTTATTTGCGTCGTGGAATCGTGAGTTTATTCGGGATCGATGATTGAGCTTCATCGTGAGTTTATTCGGGATCAATGATTGAGCTTCACCTCCAGAACATGATGGAAATGTATGTCTGCCATGTATTGTACTGGTGGAATCGCGGAGATACGTCATGGTCTAAGTACTCAATTACTCCTTGTATAAAGAAATATAAAAACATTTAGATCACTAGTAATACAGAGGTAGTACATGCGTATAGGCCGTCATCCGAAAATTTGGAATGCAGAGAGCTCCTTAATAATAATAAAATTAGGATGCTCATAGTACTTATGTAAATATTGATGCCGTACAACCTAGTTTAGTTGACAGTCTGACATGCAAACACCACCGCCAGGATCACCAATCCACCACGAGCCCCAAACCCACAGCTGCAAATCGATCCCATGGCCCTACAATCTGGCCACAAAGCTGCAGACTTTCGACGCTGAATCCGTATTTCTGCAACTACAGTAGTACAGTAGGGTTTGTTTCCTCTATCAAATTTATTTTACTTTTCCTGATCACCATGCTTGGTATACTTATCGTTACAAACGAAAAATGTATGATACCTTGTTAGGGCTTCTGTCCATCAGTGGAGGCTGGCTTGGTTTAGTCCCACCTCGCTTACGGGAGGAGGCCATGACCAACTTATAAGGGAGAGTATCCCTCCTCCTTTCAGTCCGAGCTTTTGGGATGGAGTGGGCTCTCCACTGAATGTTGGCTCATGTGCGCATAAACATCCAGAACGTAAGTAGAGTGTGGGCTAGATCGAGTTGGACGCTAACATCTGGTATCAGAGCCAGCATCGCCATGCCTTTCTGAGGGGCT
>NC_057812.1:310778240-310779700 GCF_018294505.1 Triticum aestivum
TAGAGTGTGGGCTAGATCGAGTTGGACGCTACCATCTGGTATCAGAGCCAACATCGCCATGCCTTCCTGAGGGGCTTCTCAGGGGGATGGGATGTTAGGGCTGCTGTCCATCAGTGGAGGCTGGCTTGGTTTAGTCCCACCTCGCTTACGGGAGGAGGCCATGACCAACTTATAAGGGAGAGTATCCCTCCTCCTTCAGTCCGGGCTTTTGGGATGGAGTGGGCTCTCCGCTGAATGTTGGCCCATGTGCGCATAAACGTCCAGAACGTAAGTAGAATGTGGGCTAGATCGAGTTGGACGCTAACAGCTACATGCAATTTTCTTTAAGAAATATTGGCATATTCTTGGGGAGGAAATTACTGTTGCTGTCTTGCATGCTATAAATTCCAAGCAAATCCCTCCGGAATGGAATGACACATCCACTATTTTGATTCCAAAGGTAGACTCTCCTGAATTGGTAACTTAGTACCGTCCCATTAGTCTTTGCAATGTTTTGTACAAGATTATCTCCAAAATGCTCTCTGTCCGTTTGAAAAGCATTTCACCAGACATAATATCTCCTACTCAAAGTGCCTTCGTCCCTGGTAGAATGATTACTGACAACATTTTGGTAGCATATGAATGCATTCATAAAATTAAGAATACCAAGAATAGTCTTTCTGGTTTGTGTGCTGTTAAGTTGGATATGCATAAAGCATATGATAGAGAGTGAATTTTCTTGAGAAATATGATGCACAAATTGGGTTTTGATAATAGTGGATTGACCTTGTTATGGCTTGTGTGAGCTCAGTCAGATATAAAGTCCGGTTCAATTCCCAAGAAACTGAAATGTTTATACCTTCAAGGGGTTTAGGCAGGGTGACCCATTATCACCTTACCTGTTCTTGATTTGTGCGGAAGGTCTTTCTAGCTTGCTGCAGTATGAAGAAGAAGTTGGTGGCATCGATAGGATAAGAGTGTGCAGGAATGCACCGTCAGTGTCACACCTTTTATTCACTGACGATTCTCTAATTCTCATGAGAGCAAATATGTTGAATGCAACTTCCTTACAACAACTGTAACAATTCCGGCCAGATGGTAAGTTTGGGGAAATCTAGTATTTTCTTCAGCCCAAATACAAATGAGCAAACAAAAGATGAAATATGCCAACATCTGAATATTAACAACCAAGCTATCTCAGATAAATACCTTGGTTTGCGTGCTATGGTGGGAGCTGATAGAAGTGATTGTTTTAAACATTTTTGTGAAAAGATAAAGAAATAGTTAAAGGGATGGATGGAGAAACAACTATCAACTGGAGGGAAAGAAATCTTATTAAAAGCAGTGGCCCAGTCTATTCCTGTTTTTGCTATGTCAGTTTTCCAATTGCCAAAAGGAGTTTGCAAGGATATCACTGATGTTATTTCTCAATATTGGTGGGGAGATGATGAGGAGAACAAAAAAATGCATTGGTTTTCATG
>NC_057812.1:310779710-310789715 GCF_018294505.1 Triticum aestivum
CCATCAGTGGAGGCTGGCTTGGTTTAGTCCCACCTCGCTTACGGGAGGAGGCCATGACCAACTTATAAGGGAGAGTATCCCTCCTCCTTTCAGTCCGGACTTTTGGGATAGAGTGGGCTCTCCGCTGAATGTTGGTCCATGTGCGCATAAACGTCCAGAACGTAAGTAGAGTGTGGGCTAGATCGAGTTGGACGCTAACATACCTTCAGTTTCTATCTAATTACTATGTTTCCTTTTTTTTGAACCAAAACCTTAGAATAATTGTTCAACGGTAATTCATTAATTATAAAATATATACAAACACAAGCCTAAATAAAATGGTCGCCCAATACCAGTTTTAGGAAACATTAATATTTAATTACAAGTTCTGATTTATCCAAGTGTCGATCTGCTCTAATTTTCCTTGCTTAGCCCTAAGCTGTGTTGCCTGTAGCCCCACTCTTGAGATAGTGCTTCCATGTGTCCAAATGTGGTGCCACCCTTCTAAGATCTTGTCGTTTCTAATCATCCAGGTGCTCAAGTATCCCATGATAATAATCTTCATAGCAATAGCTAAATATAGCTAAAGGTGGCCGCATGTTTGCTCGGTACCCACCTCCGCGTCGCCCGTTTGTGCCGAAGACTGATCTTAAGCGGCCGATGTCGGTGTCAAAACTAGCGGATCTTAGGTAGGGGGTCCCGAGCTATAGATCTTGGATCAATGGGGAACAGGAAACACAGACACACTATATACCCAGGTTCGGACCCTCTCCTCCATGTCGCCCGTTTGTGCCGAAGACTAATCTTAAGTGGCCGATGTCAGTGTCAAAACCGGCGGATCTCAGGTAGGTGGTCCTGCGCTGTAGATCTCGGATCAATGGGGAATAGGAAACACAGAGACAATATTTACCCAGGTTCGGACCCTCTCAAAGAGGTAAAACCCTAAGTCCTGCTTGATTATATTGATGTGTGTATGATGGTTATAGAGTTGATCTACCACGAGATCGGACTAAACCCTAGATGAGTAGGATGATGGTTCTTCTAGCTCTACGAACTAAACCATCTGGTTTATATAGACACTAGGGGTACCTAGGGTTACACATGGTCGGTTGCCATCAGAGAATAAACATGTCGATTCTGCCATCTTGACTTGGAGGACACAGCAAGGCTTCGCAGGTCTCCTTCCTGAACACGGAATTGCTTTATAGCTCGACCTTCCAATAATAATCACAAAGCGGCCCACCTGTCCGGCCCAAGAGAGGTATATCGGCAGTCCGAGGACCCCCTCAATCCAGTCGGTAGCCCCTGAACTAGTCTTCGAAGCCAAGGCATGTGCGGGAGTCATCGATTTTGTGGACCAGTTCCATCCTTCCATGGTATTTGTGTCAGGCTTGTAATTACTTTTAGCCAAACCTATGAGGGTTGTCCGACCAATTACATTCATGTGTTGTCCGGATTATATGCTGATTTCTGAATTGTATGGTTCACCTAGCCTTGATGGCCAACCACTCAAGTGTGAATAGTGTCCTGACAACTTTTGGCGAAAGGTCACAGTCGGCCACAATTACTGACCAGTTGTGAAAACTTGATTCGTGGTTCAAGATAGTTTTCCCACTACCACGTCCCATCAATATGGAGATCGTGTCCTATTTTCAAGGGATATGATCAATGATTTGCTTTATCCCACTCGCGCACAAAGACATGATTATATTGGGAAGACGCGAGGTCTGTGTCGCAATCAAATGGCTCTTGGTATTACGACAACATATGAAAAGGGAGCAACCACCATTTTCACCGCACGCTCTCATTTACCCCCTTGCCATCGCTTTCCAAACCTCTAAGGTCCAGCGCCCCGATCCATTTGTCTTTCCAAAGACCCTTTCAGCCATCCCCTCGATCATCCATGGCCGGATCGGGCTCCAAGGGCAAGCAAGAGGCCTCCAGTGTCACCGAAGACACCATCTTGGAGCTGAAGATCACCGGCTACTTGTCGACCAACGCCGTCCATCGTGTCCTAGAAGAGGGCTAGGTCGTCCCCACACCGAGGCTAGGCGAGAGAGTGGTATTCCTCCCCCACTTCATCTGGGGACTAGGTTTCCCTCTCCACCCTTTGTTAGGGGGCTGATGTTCTTCTACAGGCTGGATTTTCATGATCTCGCCCCGAACTCCATCTTGCACATCTCGGCCTTCATCATCATCTGTGAGGCCTTTCTATGGGTCTGGCCATACTTCGGCTTGTGGCTCTTCTTCAAAATGAAGCCCAAGATCGTCGACGACCAACAAGCAAACTGGGGGGTGGTTAGTAAACTCCCCCGAGTGGCATGGCCGGACGACACTTTCACAGGGGCCATCAAGATCTAGTAGAAAGAGTGGGTTTGCATTATGGAACCGCGAGGCACAGCTTGGGCAGAGATCCCCGCTTTCAGATCCGCCCCCCACGAGGCTGGTCTCCTGGACCAGAAAAGGCCTTGACTGGGGGTCGACCACAGAGGTGGAGGTGCTCCAAATCCGGATACCCAAGATGATGGAGAAGAAGGTCAAATTACCAAATGTGATTCAGATCATGCTTCACTGGTGACTCCTGCCTTGCCAGGACCGGGCTGTCCCCATGTGGTCCTACAAGCCCGAAGACCCTGACACCATGCTTCTCTTCTATCGGACCTCCCATGATATGAAGATCCTTTTCAAGCCACACAACGAGTGGCCGGCCAAGACGGAGGATATTGGTCTTGATGCCGCCACCCCCTCGCGAGATACGACAAGTTATATCATTGTATTCAGCTACTCCTTTTTGACAAAGTACTTATTCCTGCCTTCTTTCCCGCACAGAGCTGGCTGAAGAAAGCCGTGCATATAGATAGCCCCGCTGCTAGAGGGCCCCAGGATGGCCTTGCTAACAGAAATGTTGGTTGTCGCACCATATAATTAAGGGGCCAGAGAAGAAGGAGAAGAAGAAAGGCGAGAGGAGGGATGCCCGAGAAGGCCTCCACCCTAGAGGACCCCCAGACACTAAGTCCGGGGAAACCCAAGCCCCCACCGCTCATGATGGAGAGCAAGGAGAGGACGGGGAGGAGAGCGACTCCTCCGGAACAAGGAAGAGGGCGTCGCCAGATGACACCGAGGAGGATCAACCTCCTCCTACCCCGAAGAGGCAATGCAGGGCCAAGGTGGCCTTGTCCGATGACAACTCAGACTCCGCCGAGGAGTCTGAGGCTTCTGAGGAGGTTACCCAAAGGAACCCCAGGGTCAAGCCTCCAGCCCAAAGGTATAAATCCGAAAACTCTCTCGTGAATCCATATTAAGGTTCCTTACTAAACATATGCATGCTTTTCATATTGTAGCCCGCCGCATGACCACCCACTAATCGAGTCCCAGAGGGGGACTCTCCATCGGCCGAGCTAGCGGAGAGCGGGACCACATCACGCACTACACATCCTCTGGTCGTCGAGGAGGCCGGGGAGGTGCTGTCCCAGAAGATCCCTCCCGGACCGAATACGAGGGCGGGGGTGATGACATCATGGCCGTGTTCAATACCTCGGTCGCTTGATACGTCTCCAATGTATCTATAATTTTTGATTGTTCCATGCTATTATATTATCTGTTTTGGATGTTTAATGGGCTTTAATATGCTCTTTTATATTATTTTTGGGACTAACCTATTAACTAGAGGCCCAGTGCCACTTTCTGTTTTTTTTGCCTATTTTAGAGTTTCGCAGAAAAGGAATACCAAATGGAATCCAAAAGGAATGAAACATTTGCGATGATCTTTCTTGGACCGAAAGCAAACCAGGAGACTTGGAGTGGAAGTCTGGAACTCCGTGAGGTAGCCACGAGGCAGGAGGGCGCGCCCAGGGGGGTAGGCGCGCCCCCACCCTCGTGGGCCCCACGTAGCTCCATCGACGTACTTCTTTCGCCTATATATACTGTTATACCCTAGATCGATCAGGGGGGACACGAAAGAACTTTTCCACCGCCGCAACCTTCTGTACCTATGAGATCCCATCTTGGGGCCTTTTCTGGCGATCTGCTGGAGGGGGAATCGATCACGGAGGGCTTCTACATCAACATCATAGCCTCTCCAGTGAAGCGTGAGTAGTTTACCACAAACCTTCGGGTCCATAGTTATTAGCTAGATGGTTTCTTCTCTCTCTTTGATTCTCAATACAAAGTTCTCCTTGATGTTCTTGGAGATCTATTCGATGTAATACTCTTTTGCGATGTGTTTGCCGAGATTCGATGAATTGTAGGTTTATGAACAAGATTATCTATGAATATTATTTGGTTCTTCTCTGAATTCTTATATGCATGATTTGATATCTTTGCAAGTCTCTTTGAATTATCGATTTAGTTTGGCCTACTAGATTGATCTTTCTTGCAATGGGGGAAGTGCTTAGCTTTGGGTTCAATATTACGGTGTCCTTTCCCAGTGATAGTAGGGGAAGCAAGGCATGTATTGTATTGTTGTCATCGAGGATAAAAAGATGGGGTTTATATCATATTTCTTGAGTTTATCCCTCTAGATCATGTCATCTTGCTTAATGTGTTACTCTGTTCTTATGAACTTAATACTCTAGATACATGCTGGATAGCGGTCGATGTGTGGAGTAATAGTAGTAGATGCAAAATCATTTCGGTCTACTTGACACAGACATGATGCCTATATTCATGATCATTGCCTTAGATATCTTCATAACTATGCACTTTTCTATCAATTGCTCGGCAGTAATTTGTTCACCCACCGCAATACATGCTATCTTGAGAGAAGCCACTAGTGAAACCTATGGCCCACGAGTCTCTTTCTTATTATATTGCATCTCTTTTATTTACATCACATATCTTTTACTATTTTGCAATCTTTACTTTCCAATCTATACAACAAAAATACCAAAAATATTTACTTTACTATCTTTATCAGATCTCACGTTTGCGAGTGACCGTGAAGGGATTGACAACCCCTTTATCGCATTGGTTGCAAGGTTCTTGATTGTTGGTCCAGGTACTAGGTGATTTGTGTGTTGTATCCTACTGGATTGATACCTTTGTTCTCAAAAACTAAGGGAAATACTTATGCTACTTTGCTGCATCACCCTTTCCTCTTCAAGGGGAAACCAACGCATGCTCAAGAGGTAGTAAGAAGGATTTCTGGCGCTGTTGTCGAGGAGATCTACGCCAAGTCAAGACATAACAAGTACCCATCATAAACTCTTCTCCCCCGCATTACATGATTTGCCATTCGCCTCTCATTTTCCTCTCCCCCACTTCTAAAATGATTTCCAAAAACCTTTGCCTTTTCTTCGCCCTTGTTCCGTTCATCCTTCTGTTTGCTCGTATTACCATGTGCCTTCTATTTGCTTGCATCCTTGCTTGCTAAGAATCTATGGATATGGATCCTCATGCACTTGCTTATCTTTCTAAAAGATCCAATTATGACGAACCAATTTCTAGTGAGTTGAGTGCACTAGATAATCTTTATGAGGTTTTGCTTGAAATTCGTGAATCTGAAAACTTTGATGAAGTGTTGAAAGAAGAAAATTATAAAGTGAGTCACGATAGCCCCTTGAATGAAAAGCATGATTGCAATGATGTTATTATAAATTCTATTGATTTAAATTGTGTTAATGATATGCAAAACCTCAAGCTTGGGGATGCTAGTTTTGCTATAAATACTTTTTGTTGCAATGAACATGATTGGGGTGATTCTTCTTATGATCTTGAAAATTTATTTAAGCCCCATGATAAATATGAGATTGATAATAATGTTTGCAATAATATTGAAAGGGTTTGGAAGAGTGCCAATTTTAGATCCCACATATTTGGAGAATGTTCAATCTTATGAAATTTCTGATAAAAGTGGGTTTCGAGAGGTCATGACTTTAGTTAATGTTAATCCCACTATTTTGGAAGAGTGTCAACTTTGCATGCATGTGGATGGTGTTGAAAATATTTGATGTGATAGCTATTTTGTTGAATTTTCTTATGATCCCACATGTAATTATTATGAGAGAGGAAAATATGATTGTAGAAATTCTCATGTTACTAAATTACCTCTCGTTATGTTGAGATTGCTATTGTTTCTTTCCGCTTCCTTGCATATGCTAGTTTTGCTTGCTATGATAATTTGTTTGCCTATAAGATGACTAGGCATAGGAAGTATGTTATACTTAGATGTTTTTGTCACATGTTTCATGATGCTCTCTTTGTGTTTCAATTCTTGTCTTTCATGTGAGCATCATTGAAATTATCAATGCCTAGCTAGGGGCGTTAAACGATAGCGCTTGTTGGGAGGCAACCCAATTTTATTTTTGTTCTTTGCTTTTTGTTCCTGTTTAGTAATAAATAATCCATCTAGCTTCTGTTGTGATTGTGTTTTTTATGTTTTAATTAGTGTTTGTGCCAAGTAAAGCCTTTAGGATCCTCTTGGGTGATTGTTGTTTGATCTTGCTGATAAAAACAGAAAGTATGCTCTCACGAAAATATTTATCATGTTTTACCGGAGAGCGATAAAATACCAATTCCAACTGCAGTAGATAAATATAAACAATATCCTGGTCTTCATAACTTGTTAGAATTTCTGGAGTTACAGAAGTATTCGAAACCTACAGATTGATACAGACTGTTCTGTTTTTGACAGATCCTGTTTTTCACGTGTTGTTTGCTTATTTTGATGCATCTATGGCTAGTATCGGGGGGTATGAACCATAGAGAAGTTGGAATACAGTAGGTTTAACACCAATATAAATAAAGAATGAGTTCATTGCAGTACCTTAAAGTGGTGGTTTATTTTCTTATACTAACGGAGCTCATGAGATTTTCTGTTGAAGTTTTGTGTTGTGAAGTTTTCCAGTTTTTGGGTAAAGATTTGATGGATTTTGGAATAAGGAGTGGCAATAGCCTAAGCTTGGGGATGCCCAAGGTACCCCAAGGTAAAATTCAAGGACAAACAAAATCCTAAGCTTGGGGATACCCCGGAGGGCATCCCCTCTTTCATCTTCGTCTATCGGTAACTTCACTTGAGGCTATACTTTTATTCACCACATGATATGTGTTTTGCTTGGAGCGTCTTGTATGATTTGAGTATTTGATTTTTAGTTTACCACAATCATCCTTGCTATACACACCTTTTGGGAGAGACACGCATGAATCAGAATTTATTAGAATACTCTATGTGCTTCACTTATATCTTTTGAGATATACAATTTTGCTCTAGTGCTTCACTTATATCTTTTTAGAGCACGGTGGTGGTTATATTTTATAGAAATTATTGATCTATCACGTTTCACTTATATTATTTTGAGAGTCTTTTAGAACAGCATGGTAATTTGCTTTGGCTATAAAACTAGTCCTAATATGATGGGCGTCCAAGATGGGTATAATAAAAACTTTCATATAAAGTGCGTTGAATACTATGAGAAGTTTGATGCTTGATGATTGTTTTGAGACATGAGGATGGTGATATTAGAGTCGTGCTAGTAAATTAATTGTGAATTTGAGAAATACTTATTTTGAGGTTTGCAAGTCCTGTAGCATGCACATATGGTAACCGTTGTGTAATAACTTTGAAGCATGAGGTATTTCTTTGATTGTCTACCTTATGAGTGGCGGTCGGGGATGAGCGATGGTCTTTTCCTACCAATCTATCCCCCTAGGAGCATGCGCGTAGTGCTTGGTTTTTGATGACTTGTAGATTTTTGCAATAAGTATGTGAGTTCTTTATGACTAATGTTGAGTCCATGGATTATACGCACTCTCGCCCTTCCACCGTTGCTAGCCTCTCTAGTACCGCGTAAGTTTCGCCGGTACCACAAACCCACCATTTACCTTCCTCAAAACAGCCACCATACCTACCTATTATGGAATTTCCATAGCCATTCCGAGATATATTGCCATGCAACCTTCCATCATTCCGTTTATTATGACACGCTCCATCATTGTCATATTGCCTTGCATGATCATGTAGTTGACATCGTATTTGTGGCAAATCCACCATTCATAATTTTTTCATACATGTCACTCTTGATTTATTGCACATCCCGGTACACCGCCGGAGGCATGCATATAGGGTCATATTTTTGTTCTAAGTATCGAGTTGTAAATAAATAGAAGTATGATGATCATCATTATTAGAGCATTGTCTCATGTGAGGAAAAAAAGAAGAGAAAAAAGGCCAAAGAAGCCAAACAAAAAAAGAGAGATAAAAAGAGAGAAGGGCAATGCTACTATCCTTTTTCCACACTTGTGCTTCAAAGTAGCATCATGATCTTCATGATAGAGAGTCTCTTATTTTGTCACTTTCATATACTAGTGGGAATTTTCATTATAGAACTTGTCTTGTATATTCCAATGATGGGCTTCCTCAAATGCCGTAGGTCTTCGTGAGCAAGCAAGTTGGATGCACACCCACTTAGTTTCTTTTGTTGAGCTTTCATACATTTATAGCTATAGTGCATCCGTTGCATGGCAATCCCTACTCACTCACATTGATATCTATTGATGGGCATCTCCATAGCCCATTGATACGCCTAGTTGATGTGAGACCATCTTCCTCCTTTTTGTCTTCTCCACAACCACCACTCTATTCCACCTATAGTGTTATGTCCATGGCTCACGCTCATGTATTGCGTGAAAGTTGAAACAGTTTGAGAATACTAAAGTATGAAACAATTGCTTGGCTTGTCATCGGGGTTGTGCATGATTTGAATATTTTGTGTGACGAAGATGGAGCATAACCGAACTATATGATTCTGTAGGGATGAACTTTCTTTGGCCATGTTACTTTAAGAAGACATAATTACTTTGTTAGTGTGCTTGAAGTATTATTATTTTTACGTCAATATTAAACTTTTGTCTTGAATCTTTTGGATCTGAACATTCATGCCACAATAAAGAAAATTGCATTGATAGATATGTTAGGTAGCATTCCACATCAAAAATTTTGTTTTTATCATTTACCTAGTCGAGGACGAGCATGAATTAAGCTTGGGGATGCTTGATACGTCTCCAACATATCTATAATATTTTATTGTTCCATGCTATTATATTATCTGTTTTGGATGTTTAATGGGCTTTAATATGCTCTTTTATATTATTTTTGGGACTAACCTATTAACACGAGGCCTAGTGCCACTTTCTGTTTTTTTTTGCCTATTTTAGAGTTTCGCAAAAAAGGAATACCAAACAGAATCCAAACGGAATGAAACGTTAGCGATGATCTGTCGTGGACAGAAAGCAAACCAGGAGACTTGGAGTGGAAGTCTGGAACTCCGTGAGGCAGCCACGAGACAGGAGGGCGCGCCTAGGGGGGTTGGCGCGCTCCCACCCTCGCGGGCCCCATGTAGCTCCACCGACATACTTCTTTCACCTATATATATTCTTATACCCTAGATCGATTAGGGGGAGCCACGAAACCACTTTTCCACCGCCGCAACCTTCTGTGCCCATGAGATTCCATCTTGGGGCCTTTTCCGGAGATGTGTCGGAGGGGGAATCGATCACGGAGGGCTTCTACATCAACACCATAGCCTCTCCGATGAAGTGTGAGTAGTTTACCACAGACCTTCGTGTAACGCCCGGGTAATTAAGCTACAGTAATGCCACACTAATGGTGCCACGTTACCTACGCTACCGTTGCTAATCAATCGTTAGATCAAAACCGGTCCAAAATTCAAATTCAAAATTTGGTAAATAATAAAAGTTTTCAAACATTAAAATAAAATGTTTGGTTTGTACTAAATATTACATAGATAATTATGGTGTAAAAGACACAGTTTTATAAAATGCATAAATATTTTAAATTGGATTAAAACAGAAGAGAAAATAAATAAAAGAAAGAAAATACAAAAGAGAAAAACAAAAAAAGGAAAAGAAACCCCCCGGGGCTCCGACCCAGCAGGCCACCGGCCCAACTGGGCCATGACCCACCAGGCCGGCCTACCCCCGCATCCCCATAACCCCCACTCCACCCAAACCCTAACCGGCACCCACCCCACTCGCTCTCCCCCCACCCCTCGCTCTGGATCTGGATCGGGG